>NC_056747.1:1271343958-1271396458 GCF_019279795.1 Protopterus annectens
GGCCTTGGAAAATAATTTCTGGTGCTAATCAGAATATTGTGCATACACATGCTTTTCGAAATGGCACATACTCATTTTATGTGTTTATCCGAGTTGGTTGGCATCAGGGGAGCTGGACTTCCTTTCAGCTTAGCGGACTGTGTTTTTAGCCCATCCTACATTAGAATATGCTTCAAGGGAATCTTTTTGATACTCTAACATTCTTGCAACTTTCTCGGGACTTCATCAGACTGAAATATCATTCAGCAAAATGCAATTTTATTTTAGAAGGTATAGCCATTTTACTTTAACTTGTAATGGTCTGCACTCTTTTAAGTTAAGGATGTATGATTTCCTGTTATTTATTGTGGCATATGCAGTATTCTGATCAGAAAAAAAGCATGTTTTGTTAAAGAATATTGGCCTGCCAGATTTCCAAAGTAGCCAGGGCCATGACTTGTCATCTGCATGTGTATAACAATGAATAAAATTAATTAAAAATGAACGTGGTGAAGGTCTCACAGTGTTTTCTGTGGAAAGTTATCTTCCCCTCTTGTTCAGTATTAGATTTGGGTTACTTAAGGATTAAACTTCAACACAACACTAATCATGAGACACATAACTCTCCTAAACAGTGTGCCACTCAACCAAAGCCCCTAAGGCAAAACAGCATGTCCAACACACTAGTCATAGGTGACTCGATAGTGAGGCACACTGATGTCCTACTTGCTAGGTTGAATAAGGACAAAGTAACAGTCAGCTGCCTGTCAGGCATCAGAATCCACCACATAACGCATGCACTCAGGTCCCTCAACAACAGGTACAAATATGACCCTGTCATTGTACATGTGGGTGTGAATGACCTAAGATGTACATCCTTGAACTTCATGAAAAGAGACATGGAGAATCTCTTGGATTATGTAGCCCAGGTGGGTATGACCCTAGCCCTGAGCAGCATCCTACCATCACCCAGAATTATACCACAGTACAAGCAGAAGATGACTGATTTCAACAATCAGCTAAGTTTCTGGTGTCATTCTAAGGGGATCCAGTATCTGTCTGCCTGGGATGACATGATTGACAGACCTTGATGCTTTGCCAGAGATGGCCTGCATCTGTCAACCGTGGGCTTCTGATTACTGGCTAAGGCTCTTGACACTCCTATAGTGCCTTTTTTAGGCGGTGTTTCAAATACCAAATTACCACCGTAACAGCTATAAACAAATGCAATCTGAGGGTCATGCTGCTCAATGCTAGAAGTTTAAATCTCAAAGCTCGAAGCACTCCTTAAAATGTTGAACATCGACATTTGTGCTATAACAGAGACCTGGTTCAAGGCAGTAAAAAGTACCCTTGCACTACCAGGCTATAACTCATTCCACACTTTTCGGCCCCAGAACTTGGACCGAAGCTCCAAAGGTGGTGGTGTTTCCATATTCATAAAGGATGCACACACCTCCAGACTGGTAGCCCAACATAACACATCTAAGATACTTCAAGTGCAGCTAACACTGGGTAAGACAACGATTCAGGTCGTAGCCTGCTATAGGTTCCCAATCATGTCCCAGGACTCACACTCCACGCTCCTAAGCACCCTGGAGAATATTAGGGTCCAACCTAACACTCTCATACTGGGTGACTTCAACTACCCATCCATTAACTGGGAAAACTACTCATGTATCAATACACTTGCCCAACGCTTTCTAGAATTCATTAATTCCAGTGCCCTGGACCAGCTCGTTCTTATCCCCACTAGAGGTAGCAACATCCTTGACCTGGTCATTACTAACATGGGCAACTGTAGCTCTACACCAGTAGTCAGCTCCTCCCTGTTTAGATCCGACCACAAACTAACTACCTTGGAAATCTATGTTCCTCCCACCTCCCACCCCCCACAAAGGTAACCACCATAAAAAACTTCTCCAAAGCTAACTTTGGGCTCCTAAAAACAGAGGTGGTTAACTTCATGACACTCATGCAAATGGAGACTAGATGCATGACTGCTGAATCATACACCAATGCACCGTATGAACATGTACACAAATGCATGGATCTCGCCATACCCAACAGTACCAAGATGCTCAAAAAAAAGGAAGCCAACCTGGTGGTCCTCTGTCATAAACAAACTCTACAACAGAATGAGGAAACTGATGCGGAATAAGGTGAAGTTTCAAGAGTGGAAAAAACTCCCTTATCAGCCTCAACAAAAGGTTGAGATCCCTCATCAAATCCTCTAAAGCTAGATATGAAAAAGAATTGCAGCAGATAGTAAAGACAACCATAAGGCCTTCTATTGTTATGTAAAGAATCTCCACGGCAATACCCAGATTTGCTCTGAGCTACTGCACAATGGTACCTCCTATACCAAGCCAACAGATATTGTCAATGTACTGGCAAACAGATTCAGTGCCAACTTTACCCCCCCAAAAGACCAATCACAGTAAAGGTAGATTGCCAGGCACCCAGTATTACTGCTGCACAGGTTAAAACAGCACTGTCCAAGGCCAAGAATACAGCTTCTATGAGACCTGACAATATCCCCAGCTGTGTTCTACATGAACTACAGAGTGAACTGGCACCTCACCTGTGTGCCCTGTTCAATCACAGCCTCACCTCAGGCTTTGTCCCCACCAAATGGCACACTGCTACAGTCATCCATCTCCACAAGGGAGGAGCGACTATAAACTCTGGGAGCTATCGCCCCATTAGCCTGACGAGTTTGATATGCTTCTCTTTTTATGTCTAATGAGAGCTGAGTAGAGGAGGACAATGAGGTGTGACATATAGAAGGACTTCCTGGCCACTGTGGCTATGTAGTTATCAAAGGAGACTACTGTCTAACTCTGTCCCTAGGTCTCGTGTCACACTTTTGGCAGTTGAGTGGACTACTACCTATGAGGTAGTTCATTAGGACAGGGTTTTTCCCAAAGGGAATGACTATGCACTTTTTGGTGTTGAACTTGGGGCCATGGCTTTGACACCAGGCATCTGTCTCAGCGAGGCACTTTTGTAGAATGTTCACATCCTTAGGGGATTCAATAATGGCTCCCAGTTTCCAGTCATCTGCGAACTTTGTTAGCCATAAGCCCTCTGTGTTGGCTTGGACTTCAGGAGAAGTAGATGCTGAACAGGATTGGACCCAGGACTGAACCCTGTGGTACTCCACTTGTCAAAGGTCTGGAGACAGATTTGGAATTGGCTACTTTCACGGTGTGGGTTCTGTCGGTGAGCCAGTCGGCCACCCACCGTGTGACATAGGGGTTTATGCCCAGTTTCGTGAGTTTAGCAATAATACCTGATTGGGGGATGGTGTCAAAGGCCTTGGTGATATCTAGGTAGGCTGTGTGAACTGCCTTACCCTCATCCACGGCTTTGGTGACTGCTTCAAAGAAGTCAATCAGGTTTAGGAGACATGATCTACCTTTCACAAACCCAAACTGGGTGGAGTCCAGAGTTTGCAGGTTACCTATGTCTTTGTTTATAAGTTCCATGATGATATGTTCCATGGCCTTGCAGATCAGACTCATCAGACTAATGGGTCAATATTTCCCAGGGCCCCTCGTGGATCCCCCCTTTGTCGAGTGGGATCACCAT
This sequence comes from Protopterus annectens, assembly GCF_019279795.1. Taxonomy (NCBI): domain Eukaryota; kingdom Metazoa; phylum Chordata; order Ceratodontiformes; family Protopteridae; genus Protopterus; species Protopterus annectens. The sequence goes on from NC_056747.1 coordinate 1,271,347,532, forward strand.
AGCTGTACGCCATTCAGTATGCACAAAACCTGTAGTATGGCTATGATTGAACATGGTACTTAGGTGGGGTGCCAGTTCATTTTGTAGCTCATGCAGAACACAGCCTGGGATGTTGTCATGTCCCATGGATACTGTATTTTTGGCTTTGGCGAGTGCATTTTTCACCTGTGTGGCCATGATTACAGGGACTTGGCATTCATCTGTTATAGAGATGGGCCCTTTCGGGGGTGAGAGGTGAGTGAAATTTGCACTGAACCTGTCTGCCAGGATGTTGGTGATATCAGCTGGTTCTGTATGTTTAGTGCCATTGCGCTGTAGCTCTGAGCAGATCTGAGTGTTGTCATTGAAATTCTTGACATAGCTATAGAATGCCTTGTGGCTGTCATTAGAATCAGTGACGATTTTGTTTTTGTAAATATCTTTGGAGGATTTCATGAGGGATCTCAGCTTCTTACTGAGGCTGACAAGGGGATTTTTCCAATCTTGGTATTTTACTCTTTTTTACAACAGTTTCTTCCTTCTGTTGTAGAGGTTGTTAATGGCAGGCGACCACCAGATTAGCTTCTTTTTGTTTTGGAGGTTAGCATCTTGGTTCTGTTTGGGATGGCATGATCCATGCACTTATGTATGTGTTCATACAGTGCATTGATGTAGGATTCAGAAGTCGTACTACTACCGTCCATCTGCATGGGTGTGGTGAAGTTAGCCACTTCTGTCTTAAGAAGCATGAAGTTGGTTTTGGAGAAGTTTTTTATGGTGGTTTCCGTAATAGGGGGTGGGATCCATACCAAACATCAGGTGGGTCTCATTCCCTTTCATTCATTTTCCCCAGCTTCACAACCTAGATGTGTTCTCTTTGCTTTAGAGTACCATGAAGTCCCACTCCTGTTAATTACCACCACTTACACTCTTTATCCTCTAGGTTCATTGTCATTACTCTTTGCGCTGACATACCTTGGCCTTATCTCTGACTCTGGTACAAGCTGCTTGCAATGAAATTAAAACAGTCTGTCTTCCTCTTTCATTTTTGTTAATCTAAAACACAAAGTTACTCACTAAAAAGTAAAACAATAGCTTTTATTCATAGTTATCCTTTTAGAGGTTCCAAGGCTTGGGATAACTATGCCTATCAGTGCCAGTTGTCCAGCCCCAGACTATCCATCTGACACAATTCATACATTCCTAATGAGAGTACATCTTCAACTTTTTCCCCATTCAGGCAGATATGGTAGTCAGTTGTTCACTGTACCACCACTAAGAAATACACAAAGTAGTCAAGCGTGGGCCAAATAATTAGATCACACTTCCCTCCTACGTTCATGTCTAAATTATAGTCTGTGTCTCCTCTTTGCATCTGTCAGCTGGCCCACCATTATTTCAAAAATCATTTACCTGTCATTTTAGTCTGCTCTCTCTCTCTTCATTGAAATAATCTTTGCATTTAACGTATTAGTCACAACTCCCACCTCACACGCCCACCAACATACTTGTTTCGATATTGCCACCCCCTCCTTCCCAAATATTACTGCTTTCACCCCTTTATTTGGTGAGAATGAGGCAGGGCCACTTTACCTGTCAAATACTTGATTTCTTTTTTGCTGTGCAATCACATCCCCCCTCTTTCAAGATTTGAGAGCTTTTAAATAAGGGGCATAGCCTTCCTGATTGGGTAGTACTTGCTTCCACCCAATTTCACCCTGGCTAGACCATTTGAGTGGTCTGTGTGCAGTTTCTCTCCTTTTGCAAGCCTCAACTTTCCAACCAGTCTAAAGTATCTTTGTGATACTCTGTGGTTCCAACACCACTGGGCACAAATAACTCACATATTGCTGGGTAAATGATTTTTGTTTTTCCATTTTTAACACTGAGAGGAAGGCCTGACATTTCCTTCTTGTGTCCACAGAGAAATCCTGGTTGACAAAAACCCTTCCAGATCCACACATCCATTTTGACCCTGTTTTCCATAACTGAGACAATATGCTCTCTTTTTGCCTGTAAGTCTCAACCTGCACTTGGACTTGCATAGAATTTCCATGGATACTCAGGCACCAGGCCCCCCTGTGCACCCCTTCTATTTTAAATGAGCCAGAACTGAATGTCTATCCATTTCTATAACAGCTGAGTAATAAACTTTTCACAATTCATGTCTTCTAGGATTCCCCTCAGTCTCAAGTTCTTTCTTCATGCTCTATCATGATGATCCTCAGGAACTCCTCCACCATATCCAGTCTGTCCTCCCAGCATCTGCTCTTAATCAGAGTTGTTCTGTTTCTTGTATGTTATCCTGGATCTCATCCACATGGCTGCTCAGGACTGACTACACTTCTTCGGATCTCTCCAGCATTTCTCCCACACATTTCTCTAATCTAGTAGTATTCTTTTTGATTTCACTAGAAACATCTCTCAGGGTAACTGCTTTCTCTATTCTTAGTCTACGATGCTGCTTCATGTTGCTAGGAGGGGTCCTTGATGATCCCATTATTGCTTAAAGTTTCTAGTTCCCCCTTATGTTTTTCTTCCTTTTCAACCTCACTGATATAGGATGAGAACTATAAACGATGCTATCCATCAATCCCGTTCACTTTCACTTACATAGGACGAGAACTATAAATGATGCTATCCATCAATCCCGTTCACTTTCACTGACATAGGAAGAGAACTATAAACGATGCTATCCATCAATCCCGTTCACTTTCACTGACATAGGACGAGAACTATAAACGATGCTATCCATCAATCCCGTTCACTTTCACTGACATAGGACGAGAACTATAAATGATGCTATCCATCAATCCCATTCCCTTTCACTGACATAGGACGAGAACTATAAACGATGCTATCCATCAACCCCATTCACTTTCAATGACATAGGACGAGAACTATAAAAGATGCTATCCATCAATCACATTTACTTTCACTGACATAGGACAAGAACTATAAACAATGCTATCCATCTCTCCCGTTCACTTTCACTGACATAGGAAGAGAACTAAAAATGATGCTATCCATCAATCCCATTCAATTTCACTGACATAGGAAGAGAACTATAAACGATGCTAACCATCAATCCCGTTCACTTTCACTGGCATAGGACAAGAACTATAAACGATGCTATCCATCAATCCCATCAACTTTCACTGACATAGGACAAGTACTATAAACTATGCTATCCCTCAATCCCGTTCACTTTCACTGACATAGGACGAGAACTATAAACGATGCTATCCGTCAATCCCGTTCACTTTCACTGACATAGGACGAGAACTATAAATGATGCTATCCATCAATCCCATTCACTTTCACTGACATAGGACGAGAACTATAAACGATGCTATCCATCAATCCTATTCACTTTCAATGACATAGGACGAGAACTATAAACGATGCTATCCATCAATCCCGTTCATTTTCACTGACATAGGACGAGAACTATAAACGATGCTATCCATCAACCCCGTTCACTTTCACTGACATAGGACGAGAACTATAAACGATGCTATCCATCAATCCCATTCACTTACACTGACAGTGGACGAGAACTATAAACTATGCTATCCATCAATCCCATTCACTTTAACTGACATAGGACGAGAATTATAAATGATGCTATCCATCAATCCTGTTCACTTTCACTGACATAGGACGAGAACTATAGGTTCATAGGTTCATACTAGGCTATCTGCCCAAGGGCATTTATAAGCCTAGCCCATAGTTATGTGGCTTTCGCCACCCCTTTAGTTTGAATAAAAACTATGCCTATCATTTTGCTGTGCCTCTGTCAAGCAGTGACACTGAAGTAATCCCTGGGGTATATCTGCAATCTCCCATCCATTGGTCAAGATTCCTCTTGAACAAGGCCAGAAGGTGCTCTGCCTCACATGTACCGATTTTGTTCCACAGCATAGGGAGTCTCTGGGTGATGAATCTGTCCCTCCAGCACATTCTATTTATAACCGTGTCAAGGTTTAAGTCTCCCGCCCTTGTGGTTCTGAGGGATCTAGATTTTTTGAGGTGAAGCATATTCATCAAATCTGGGTTTGACATGGCCTTATATGTCAGGCACAGGTCACCTCTGAGCAAGCGGTATGAGACTGAATAGAGCTGGAGTTCTTTCAGTCGGGCAGCATAAGACATATTTTTGAGACCCTTTATCCTTTTGGTGAGGAACTTTTGGGGCCTTTCAAGCTGCAGCAGGTATCTGGTCAGATACATTCCGAATGGGGCACTGTACTCAATCATAGGTCTAATGAGTGATGAGTACAGGGGGACGATGACCTCCCTTGATCTAGATGTGAATCCCTTCATGATCAGGTGGGCGATATAGAAGGTTTTCCTAACTACTTTAGCAACATGAGTGTCAAACGAAAGGCTACTGTCAACCTGGGTCCCCAGATCCCTGATGACTTTTCTGTGCTCAGTGGATTGCCACCTATATGGTAGCAAGGGGTAACCTTGTTTTTCCCGAAGGGTATGACTATGCATTTTTTGGCGTTTAACTTCAGGCCATGGCTCTGGCACCAGTTATCAGTTTCTGTGAGGCCCTTCTGGAGGATATCTGTGTCAGATGTGTTTTCGACTATGGCGCCCAGTTTGCAGTCATCTGCAAACTTTGTCAGCCATAACCCTCCTGTGTTTGCTTGTACTTCAGAAAAGTAGATGTCGAACAAGAGTGGACCCAGGACTGAGCCCTGTGGGACACCACTTGTGACAGGCTTTGAGTCTGAAATGGCTCAAGCAACTCTGACCCTGTGGGTTCTGTCACTTAGCCAGTTTGCAACCCATCTTGTGATGTATGGGTTTACATTCAAGCTGATGAGTTTTTCGATGATACCTGAGTGGGGTATTGTGTGAAGGCCTTTGCCAGGTCGAGGTAGGCTGTATGGACTGCCTTTCCTCATCAATGGCCTTGGTGACTGTCTCAAAAGTCAACCAAGTTTAAGAGGCAGGATCTGCCTTTGACAAAGCCAAACTGGGTTGGATCCAAAGTCTGCAAGTTCCCTATGTCTTTATTTATGAGTTCCATTATGATCCTCTCCATGGCTTTGCAGATAAGGCTTGTCAAGCTAATGGGGTGGTAATTTCCAGGGTCTGTGGAGGCACTGCCCTTATGAAGTGGGACCACAGTCGCCGTGCGCCACTCCTTGATGCATTATCCTGAGGTAAGGCTAAGATTAAACAGCTGTCCTAACTGTGGGTTTAATTTCTCGTTGAGTTCGTGAAGCACACAGCCGGGGACACCATCCGGTCCCATGGATGTTGTGTTTTTTGCCTTAGTGAGGGCAGTTTTCACCTGGGCGTTTGAGATGTTTGGGGGGCTACAATCCTCTGGAATAGATATCTCTCCTTTTGGGGGGGAGGGTGGGGGAGAAGTTTGCACTGAACCTGTCAGCCAGTATGTAAATAATGCTATCCATCAATCCCATTTACTTTCACTGACATAGGACGAGAACTATAAACGATGCTATCCATCAATCCCGTTCAATTTCACTGACATAGGACAAGAACTACAAAGGATGCCATCCATCAATCCCATTCACTTTCACTGACATAGGATGAGAACTATAAATTATGCTATCCATCAATCCCGTTCACTTTCACTGACATAGGATGAGAACTATAAATGATGCTATCCATCAATCCCGTTCACCTTCACTGACATAGGACGAGAACTATAAACAATGCTATCCATCAATCCCATTCACTTTCACTGACATAGGACGAGAACTATAAACAATGCTATCCATCAATCCCATTCACTTTCACTGACATAGGAAGAGAAATATAAACGATGCTATCCATCAATCCCATTCACTTTCACTGACATAGGGCGAGAACTATAAACGATGCTATCCATCAATCCCATTCACTTTCACTGGCATAGGACAAGAACTATAAATGATGCCATCCATCAATCCCATCCACTTTCACTGACATAGGACGAGAACTATAAATGATGCTATCCATCAATCCCGTTCACTTTCACTGACATAGGTCGAGAACTATAAACGATGCTATCCATCAATCCCATTCACTTTCACTGACATAGGACGAGAACTATAAACGATGCTATCCATCAATCCCATTCACTTTCATTGACATAGGACGAGAACTATAAACGTTGCTATCCATCAATCCCGTTCACTTACACTGACATAGGACGAGAACTATAAACGATGCTATCCATCAATCCCGTTCACTTTCACTGACATAGGACGAGAACTGTAAACGATGCTATCCATCAATCCCGTTCAACTTCACTGACATAGGACGAGAACTATAAACAATGCTATCCATCAATCCAATTCACTTTCACTGACATAGGACGAGAACTATAAACAATGCTATCCATCAATCCCGTTCACTTTCACTGACATAGGACAAGGACTATAAACGATGCTATCCATCAATCCAATTCACTCTCACTGACATAGGACGAGAATTAAACACAATGCTATCCATCAATCCGGTTCACTTTCACTGACATAGGACGAGAACTATAAACAATGCTATCCATCAATCCTGTTCACTTTCACTGACATAGGACGAGAACTATAAACGATGCTATCCATCAATCCCTTTCACCTTCGCTGACATAGGACGAGAACTATAAAGGGTGTCATCCATCAATCCCATTCACTTTCACTGACATAGGACGAGAACTATAAACGATGCTATCCATCAATCCCCTTCACTTTCACTGACATAGGACAAGAACTATACACGATGCTATCCATCAATCCCATTCACTTTCACTGACATAGGACGAGAACTATAAATGATGCTATCCATCAATCCCATTCACTTTCACTTACATAGGACGAGAACTGTAAACGATGCTATCCATCAATCCCGTTCACTTTCACTGACATAGGACGAGAACTATAAACAATGCTATCCATCAATCCCGTTCACTTTCACTGAAATAGGACGAGAACTATAAACTATGCTATTCATCAATCCCGTTCACTTTCACTGACATAGGACAAGAACTACAAACTATGCTATCCATCAATCCCATTCACTTTCACTGACATAGGACGAGAATTATAAACAATGCTATGCATCAATCCTGTTCACTTTCAGTGACATAGGACGAGAACTATAAACAATGCTATCCATCAATCCCGTTCACTTTCACTGTCATAGGACGAGAACTATAAACAATGCTATCCATCAATCCCATTCACTTTCACTGACATAGGACTAGAACTATAAACGATGCAATCCATCAATCCCGTTCACTTTCACTGACATAGGACTAGAACTATAAATGATGCAATCCATCAATCCCGTTCACTTTCACTGACATAGGACGAGAACTATAAACGATGCTATCCATCAATCCTTTTCACTTTCACTGACATAGTATGAGAACTATAACCGATGCTATCCATCAATCCCGTTCACTTTCACTTTCATAGGATGAGAACTATAAACAATGCTATCCATCAATCCCGTTCACTTTCACTGACATAGGACGAGAACTATACACGATGCTATCCATCAATCCCGTTCACTTTCACTGATATAGGACAAGAACTATAAACAATGCTATCCATTAATCCTGTTCACTTTCACTGACATAGGAACAGAACTATAAACAATGCTACCCATCAATCCTGTTCACTTTCACTGACATAGGACTAGAACTATAAACAATGCTATCCATCAATCCTGTTCACTTTCACTGACATAGGACGAGAACTATAAACAATGCTATCCATCAATCCTGTTCACTTTCACTGACATAGGATGAGAACTATAAACGATGCTATCCATCAATCCTGTTCACTTTCACTGACATAGGGCGAGAACTATAAGCAATGCAATCCATCAATCCCATTCACTTTCACTGACATAGGACTAGAACAATAAACAATGCTATCCATCAATCCCATCCACTTACACTGACATAGGACGAGAACTATAAACAATGCTACCCATCAATCCTGTTCACTTTCACTGACATAGGGCGAGAACTATAAACGATGCTATCCATCAATCCCGTTCACTTTCACTGACATAGGACGAGAACTATAAATGATGCTATCCGTCAATCCCGTTCACTTTCACTGACATAGGATGAGAACTATAAAGGATGCTATCCATCAATCCCGTTCACTTTCACTGAAATAGGATGAGAACTATAAACAATGCTATCCATCAATTCTGCTCACTTTCACTGACATAGGACGAGAACTATAAACGATGCTATCCATCAATCCCGTTCACTTTCACTGACATAGGACAAGAACTATAAATGATGCTATCCATCAGTCCCGTTCACTTTCACTGACATAGGATGAGAACTATAACCGATGCTATCCATCAATCCCGTTCACTTTCACTGACATAGGACGAGAATTATACCCAATGCTATCCATCAATCCTGTTCACTTTCACTGACATAGGACGAGAACTATAAATGATGCTATCCATCAATCCCGTTCACCTTCACTGACATAGGACGAGAACTATAAAGGATGCCATCTATCAATCCCATTCACTTTCACTGACATAGGACGAGAACTATAAACGATGCTATCCATCAATCCCCTTCACTTTCACTGACATAGGACGAGAACTATAAACGATGCTATCCATCAATCCCATTCACTTTCACTGACATAGGAACAGAACTATAAACAATGCTACCCATCAATCCTGTTCACTTTCACTGACATAGGACTAGAACTATAAACAATGCTATCCATCAATCCTGTTCACTTTCACTGACATAGGACGAGAACTATAAACAATGCTATCCATCAATCCTGTTCACTTTCACTGACATAGGATGAGAACTATAAACGATGCTATCCATCAATCCTGTTCACTTTCACTGACATAGGGCGAGAACTATAAGCAATGCAATCCATCAATCCCATTCACTTTCACTGACATAGGACTAGAACAATAAACAATGCTATCCATCAATCCCATCCACTTACACTGACATAGGACGAGAACTATAAACAATGCTACCCATCAATCCTGTTCACTTTCACTGACATAGGGCGAGAACTATAAACGATGCTATCCATCAATCCCATTCACTTTCACTGACATAGGGCGAGAACTATAAGCAATGCAATCCATCAATCCCATTCACTTTCACTGACATAGGACTAGAACTATAAACAATGCTATCCATCAATCCTGTTCACTTTCACTGACATAGGACGAGAACTATAAACAATGCTATCCATCAATCCTGTTCACTTTCACTGACATAGGACGAGAACTATAAACGATGCTATCCATCAATACTGTTCACTTTCACTGACATAGGGCGAGAACTATAAACAATGCAATCCATCAATCCCATTCACTTTCACTGACATAGGACTAGAACAATAAACAATGCTATCCATCAATCCCATCCACTTACACTGACATAGGACGAGAACTATAAACAATGCTACCCATCAATCCTGTTCACTTTCACTGACATAGGGCGAGAACTATAAACGATGCTATCCGTCAATCCCGTTCACTTTCACTGACATAGGACGAGAACTATAAATGATGCTATCCGTCAATCCCGTTCACTTTCACTGACATAGGATGAGAACTATAAAGGATGCTATCGATCAATCCCGTTCACTTTCACTGAAATAGGATGAGAACTATAAACAATGCTATCCATCAATTCTGCTCACTTTCACTGACATAGGACGAGAACTATAAACGATGCTATCCATCAATCCCGTTCACTTTCACTGACATAGGATGAGAACTATAAATGATGCTATCCATCAGTCCCGTTCACTTTCACTGACATAGGATGAGAACTATAACTGATGCTATCCATCAATCCCATTCACTTTCCCTGACATAGGACGAGAATTATACCCAATGCCATCTATCAATCCCATTCACTTTCACTGACATAGGACGAGAACTATAAATGATGCTATCCATCAATCCCGTTCACCTTCACTGACATAGGACGAGAACTATAAAGGATGCCATCTATCAATCCCATTCACTTTCACTGACATAGGACGAGAACTATAAACGATGCTATCCATCAATCCCCTTCACTTTCACTGACATAGGACGAGAACTATAAACGATGCTATCCATCAATCCCATTCACTTTCACTGACATAGGACGAGAACTATAAACGATGCTATCCATCAATCCCATTCACTTTCACTTACATAGGACGAGAACTATAAACGATGCTATCCATCAATCCCGTTCACTTTCACTGACATAGGAAGAGAACTATAAACAATGCTATCCATCAATCCCGTTTACTTTCACTGAAATAGGACGAGAACTATAAACTATGCTATTCATCAATCCCGTTCACTTTCACTGACATAGGACAAGAATTATAAACTATGCTATCCATCAATCCCATTCACTTTCACTGACATAGGACGAGAATTATAAACAATGTTATGCATCAGTCCTGTTCACTTTCAGTGACATAGGACGAGAACTATAAACAATGCTATCCATCAATCCCATTCACTTTCACTGCCACAGGACGAGAACTACAAACAATGCTATCCATCAATCCTGTTCACTTTCACTGACATAGGACGAGAACTATAAACAATGCTATCCATCAATCCCATTCACTTTCACTGACATAGGACTAGAACTATAAATGATGCAATCCATCAATCCCGTTCACTTTCACTGACATAGGATGAGAACTATAAACGATGCTATCCATCAATCCTGTTCACTTTCACTGACATAGGACGAGAACTATAACCGATGCTATCCATCAATCCTGTTCACTTTCACTTACATAGGACGAGAACTATAAACAATGCAATCCATCAATCCCGTTCACTTTCACTGACATAGGACGAGAACTATAAATGATGCAATCTGTCAATCCCGTTCACTTTCACTGACATAGGACGAGAACTATAAACAATGCTATCCATCAATCCCGTTCACTTTCAGTGACAGGACGAGAACTATAAACAATGCTATCCAACAATCTCATTCACTTTCACTGACACAGGACAAGAACTATAAACGATGCTATCCATCAATCCCTTTCACTTTCACTGGCATAAGACGAGAACAATAAACAATGCTATCCATCAATCCTGTTCACTTTCACTAACATAGGACGAGAACTATAAATGATGCTATCCATCAATCCCGTTCACTTTCACTGACATAGGATGAGAACTATAAACGATGCTATCCATCAATCCTGTTCACCTTCACTGACATAGGACGAGAACTATAAACAATGCTATCCATCAATCCTGTTCACTTTCACTGACATAAGACGAGAACTATAAACAATGCTATCCATCAATCCCGTTCACTTTTACTGATATAGGACGAGAACTATAAACAATGCTATCCATCAATCCTGTTCACTTTCCCTGACATAGCACTAGAACTATAAACAATGCTATCCATCAATCCTGTTCACTTTCACTGACATAGGACGAGAACTATAAACAATGCTATCCATCAATCCTGTTCACTTTCACTGACATAGGACGAGAACTATAAACGATGCTATCCATCAATCCTGTTCACTTTCACTGACATAGGACGAGAACTATAAACAATGCAATCCATCAATCCCATTCACTTTCACTGACATAGGACTAGAACAATAAACAATGCTATCCATCAATCCTGTTCACTTTCCCTGACATAGGACTAGAACTATAAACAATGCTATCCATCAATCCTGTTCACTTTCACTGACATAGGACGAGAACTATAAACAATGCTACCCATCAATCCTGTTCACTTTCACTGACATAGGACGAGAACTATAAACGATGCTATCCATCAATCCCGTTCACTTTCACTGACATAGGACGAGAACTATAAACGATGCTATCCATCAATCCCGTTCACTTTCACTGACATAGGATGAGAACTATAAAGGATGCTATCCATCAATCCCGTTCACTTTCACTGACATAGGATGAGAACTATAAACAATGCTATCCATCAATTCTGCTCACTTTCACTGACATAGGAAGAGAACTATAAACGATGCTAGCCATCAATCCCGTTCACTTTCACTGACATAGGACGAGAACTATAAATGATGCTATCCATCAGTCCCGTTCACTTTCACTGACATAGGATGAGAACTATAACCGATGCTATCCATCAATCCCGTTCACTTTCACTGACATAGGACAAGAACTATAAACGATGCTATCCATCAATCCTGTTCACTTTCACTGACATAGGACGAGAACTATAAACAATGCTATCCATCAATCCCATTCACTTTCACTGACATAGGACTAGAACTATAAACAATGCTATCCATCAATCCTGTTCACTTTCACTGACATAGGACGAGAACTATAAACAATGCTATCCATCAATCCTGTTTACTTTGAATGACATAGCACGAGAACTATAAACGATGCTATCCATCAATCACATTCACTTTGACTGACATAGGACGAGAAATATAAACGATGCTATCCATCAGTCCTGTTCACTTTCACTGACATAGGACAAGAACTAAAAACGATGTTATCCATCAGTCCCATTCACTTTCACTGACATAAGATGAGAACTATAAACGATGCTATCCATCAATCTTGTTCACTTTCACTGACATAGGACGAGAACTATAAACGATGCATCCATCAATCCTCTTCACTTTCACTGACATAGGACGAGAACTATAAACAATGCTATCCATCAATCCTGTTCACTTTCACTGACATAGGACAAGAACTATTAACGATGCTATCCATCAATCCCATTCACTTTCACTGACATAGGACGAGAACTATAAACGATGCTATCCATCAATCCTGTTCACTTTCACTGACATAGGATGAGAACTATAAACGATGCTATCAATCAATCCCATTCACTTTCACTGACATCGGACGAGAACTATAAACGATGCTATACATCAATCCCGTTCACTTTCACTGACATAGGATTAGAACTATAAAAGATGCTATCCATCAATCCTGTTCACTTTCACTGACATAGGACGAAAACTATAAACAATACTATCCATCAGTCCTGTTCACTTTCACTGACATAGAACGAGAACTATAAATGATGCTATCCATCAATCGTGTTCACTTTCACTGACATAGGACGAGAACTATAAACGATGCTATCCATCAATCCCATTCACTTTCACTGACATATGATGAGAACTATAAACGATGCTATCCATCAATCCCATTCACTTTCACTGACATAGGATGAGAACTATAAACGATGCTATCCATCAATCCCGTCCACTTTCACTGACATAGGACGAGAACTATAAACGATGCTATCCATCAATCCCATTCACTTTCACTGACATAGGACGAGAACTATAAATGATTCTATCCATCAGTCCTGTTCACTTTCACTGACATAGGACTAGAACTATAAACAATGCTATCCATCAATCCTGTTCACTTTCACTGACATAGGACGAGAACTATAAACAATGCTATCCATCAATCCTGTTCACTTTCACTGACATAGGAGAAGAACTATAAACAATGCTATCCATCAATCCTGTTCACTTTCACTGACATAGGACGAGAACTATAAATGATGCTATCCATCAATCCTGTTCACTTTCACTGACATAGGACGAGAACTATAAACAATGCTATCCATCAATCCCATTCACTTTCACTGACATAGGACTAGAACTATAAACAATGCTATCCATCAATCCTGTTCACTTTCACTGACATAGGACGAGAACTAATAACAATGCTATCCATCAATCCTGTTCACTTTCACTGACATAGGACGAGAACTATAAACGATGCTATCCATCAATCCTGTTCACTTTCACTGACATAGGACGAGAACTATAAACAATGCTATCCATCAATCCCATTCACTTTCACTGACATAGGACTAGAACTATAAACAATGCTATCCATCAATCCTGTTCACTTTCACTGACATAGGACGGGAACTATAAATAATGCTATCCATCAATCCTGTTCACTTTCACTGACATAGGAAGAGAACTATAAACAATGCTATCCATCAATCCTGTTCACTTTCACTGACATAGGACGAGAACTATAAATAATGCAATCCATCAATCCCATTCACTTTCACTGACATAGGACTAGAACAATAGACAATGCTATCCATCAATCCCATCCACTTTCACTGACATAGGAAGAGAACTATAAACAATGCTACCCATCAATCCTGTTCACTTTCACTGACATAGGACAAGAACTATAAACGATGCTATCCATCAATCCCGTTCACTTTCACTGACATAGGACGAGAACTATAAACGATGCTATCCGTCAATCCCTTTCACTTTCACTGACATAGAATGAGAACTATAAAGGATGCTATCCATCAATCCCGTTCACTTTCACTGACATACGACGGGAACTATAAACAATGCTATCCATCAATCCTGTTCACTTTCACTGACATAGGATGAGAACTATAAACAATGCTATCCATCAATTCTGTTCACTTTCACTGACATAGGACGAGAACTATAAATGATGCTATCCATCAGTCCAGTTCACTTTCACTGACATAGGATGAGAACTATAACCGATGCTATCCATCAATCCCGTTCACTTTCGCTGACATAGGACGAGAACTATAAACGATGCTATCCATCAATCACATTCACTTTCACTGACATAGGACGAGAACTATAAACAATGCTATCCATCAGTCCTGTTCACTTTCACTGACATAGGACGAGAACTAAAAACGATGTTATCCATCAGTCCCGTTCACTTTCACTGACATAAGATGAGAAGTATAAACAATACTATCCATCAATCCCGTTCTTTTTCACTGACCAAGGACGCAAACTATAAACGAAGCTATCCATCAATCCTGTTCACTTTCACTGACATAGGACGTGAACTATAAACGATGCATCCATCAATCCTGTTCACTTTCACTGACATAGGACGAGAACTATAAACAATGCTATCCATCAATCCTGTTCACTTTCACTGACATAGGACGAGAACTATAAACAATGCTATCCATCAATCCCATTCACTTTCACTGACATAGGACGAGAACTATAAATGATGCTATCCATCAGTCCTGTTCACTTTCACTGACACAGGACTAGAACGATAAACAATGCTATCCATCAATCCTGTTCACTTTCACTGACATAGGACGAGAACTATAAATGATGCTATCCATCAATCCTGTTCACTTTCACTGACATAGGACGAGAACTATAAATGATGCTATCCATCAATCCCGTTTACTTTCACTGACATAGGACGAGAACAATAAACAATGCTATCCATCAATCCCATCCACTTTCACTGACATAGGATGAGAACTATAAACAATGCTCTCCATCAATCCTGTTCACTTTCACTGACATAGGACGAGAACTATAAACAATGCTATCCATCAATCCCGTTCACTTTCACTGACATAGGACGAGAACTATAAACGATGCTATCCATCAATCCTGTTCACTTTCACTGACATAGGATGAAAACTATAAACAATGCTATCCATCAATCCCATTCACTTTCACTGACATAGGACGAGAACTATAAACAATGCTATCCATCAATCCTGTTCACTTTCACTGACATAGGATGAGAACTGTAAACAATTTTATCCATCAATCCCATTCATGTTTGTTATCTGTTAATGGCTAAAATTCATGTTTTATTCCTGTGTTTTATGACACTGATTTGGATAGGCTGGTCATCTCTTGGTACATTATCAAAACTCCCTGGTATTTGTGCATTTATTGCCTTAATTACTGCAATGATATTAGTTATCTGAGTAGCCATATCTGATCCTTATCCTTTTTTATCACATCGTGATTGGAATACATTTCAGACGGTTCATACACATTTATATTGCTTTTACACTGACATACATAATTAAATAATTATAAAATATTTGCTCCATCCCCAGTAGTTTATGGGGTATATGATAACAGAGAAAAACTGAATGTATTCTCTACTACATTTCCTGCATTGGGGACTACTGTTCTGAGTCCTGTTATGTTTATATTTACCTGTTTGAGCAGATAGGTAAATGGACTCAAGGAAGTCCATTTCAGCAAATTGGAAAAAATATTCAAAATATGACAACAAAATACAGACTAAAATGCAACCATGATTATTTTCCATAGTAATCAACAATGTACCAAAGTGAGAAAGTAGTTTATGCCCTGGATTGTGTCTAAACCAGGGTCATTGATGTTACTAAGGATGGTGAAGTGAAGCCATTATTAGGTAATAAAAGGATTATAGCAGCACCATGCTTTAAGATCATGTGAGAATTTGCCAGCATGAGATCCTACATCTCAGGATGATTAATAGAAAAGTAATTGCTGCCACTTAACAGAGTGAGTGAGGCGGAGAGTGCAAAGAAGATGGGAAGGAAAGGAGATACTTGTTTAAAGATCTCAATAAGAATGGAAAAGGCAGGATAAGTAGTGGCATATAAAAAGGGGGGTTATAGCTAAAGATAAGAACTAGGGCAATAAAATGCTATGAAATACATAGCCAACCAACCTTTGTTAGAGTAGTTCAGGGAGAGGTAATCTCATCATAAAGCTATCAGTCTTATTGGCTCTCTAATGAAACTGTGTTTTGCCACTTGTTTGGAGGTTTAAAAAAGAAATACTCTGAAAAAGGAATTAAGATTGCCTTGCAAAGTGTAATTCAAGCATCTGTATCAAGAAGAGTAATTATTTTCCAGATTGCTGAGAAATAACTAGAGAATTTAAGGTATATGTTTTGAGATGATAAGAGAAAGATAGCTGGGGATCTAGTCAGTCTGTAAAATCAGTATTTTGTTGAAGGTGTCCACCTGAGGTCAAACATGTTTGTTGATGATTGAGTCAACACTGCTGTTGTTGTGGCAGGAGCTGACGTGTGTTTGATAAGTTCCACTAAAGAAGTATATCAATATTGCAGGAAGGACCACTGCACATTCGAAAAAGAAAGAATGAAAGAGAGGAAGAATCAAAGCTACTGGAATATTTTGTAAACATAACTTTTAGTCCGGAAATTATCCAAATGTAATAGTGACACTGCTGGCTGGCTTTAGGAGTGAACTAAAGGGTGATTCCCTATTAGTTTTCAGATTTTCTTAAATTGTGACTGACACTACACTGGAAGATCCATATGAATTTATAACCCCAAAGGTAGGTATTGAAAGACCACACACATCTGGTTATGTAGTTTTTCCTCGGCAAAAAATAATTAAAGCGTGTTAGTCACTATGATAATAAAAGTCATCAGGAAAAATTCCTACAGGAGTTGTAATGACATTTCATTCAAACCCTCCATTCTATGCACTGATGGTGTTGCTTTATTTGCATAATGTAGTGTTTGAATAGTGTTTTAGAATATACACTCTGTTACATGAAAATGTGTTTAGGGTAATGTCCTTTAAATCGCTGTGGAATACCAAAATAACATTAATTGTATTACAGTACTGTTCTGACATTCGCTAGATGTGAACCAGTTATGAAATGAGTAAAGTTGTTGCCTCAAGATTAAACCTGCTAATGGATAACTTCATTCTAAGCAAAATATAGCTAGTCACCAAAGTAAGAGCAAGATTAGTTTGTCTGTTTTAATACAATATGACTGAGTTCATCAAAAACTAGGATTTCATTTAAGCTACATTACCGTTTGCTTAAATATGCCTTAAACTGCATATTTGTAGTGGCATAAAGTATATGGTCCTCAAGCCAGGATAATTTTGTGTGAGGAAAGGTGCTACATTATTTTTCTAGGTTCACTGACTACCTTTGTTTTTGTTTTGGTATCAGCTCAGTGTACTAGTCCGTCACACAGTGAGATCTCTGGTGTCCATGTATATTTTATGCAGCTATGATGAAAATACAAATGAATGTCACACATAAAACTAATGCACAATTCTGAACAGTAGTTTCATTTGAATGCTAATCGTAAAATATGCTTATTTAACTTTTTTCAAAATAAACTCCTACAGTACAAGTATTTATTTTAAAATACATGAAAGTAGCTTTATTTTGTCATGACAGCCAAATCATCATTTCATGTTACTAGGCGTAGTAGCATTATGTGTTAAATATCAAAAGTAAAAATGTGGATGTACATAAATCTATTATT
The DNA here is from genome assembly GCF_019279795.1 of Protopterus annectens. Classification (NCBI taxonomy): domain Eukaryota; kingdom Metazoa; phylum Chordata; order Ceratodontiformes; family Protopteridae; genus Protopterus; species Protopterus annectens. The sequence goes on from NC_056747.1 coordinate 1,271,365,613, forward strand.
GCAGGGGGCTGCAAATAACATAGAGAGGGTCCACTCATGCATGCCTGGATGTTAAAATATACTAAATCAGAGAATGGAGTACCTTTGATTAAAGAGATGTTTTATTTGCTATCCATATCATCTGTCTGTTCTCTCAGTCAAACAGCATCCTCAGTGTTATTGTATTTATTCTAGCTAGGTGCATAGAGTCACATCTTCTCTATACAAGCATGTATACACTATTAACATAAGTTGCGTATCTTGTACAAGATTTTTAGTTTTCAACACTAATATGGACATGCCGTGTCACTTAGATGTGACACAGATTTTCAGGAGTTCATGCTGTGTATTTTCTTAGGTCAGTGTTCTTTATTTGTATGACTTTGTTTTGATTCCTCTGACCCTTTTAGTAGTCCAATATGATTTGAGTTCATCCAAATCTTGGATATCAGTAAACTCCTAGAATAACATAGCGATGGTTTAAACAGTTAACTTTAGAGTTGAGATAGCCATGTTTGTCACAACATTCCTGTTTAATAACATGATCCTTTTCACACCTTTCAGAATGCAGCAGACATTTTTCTGAAAAGCGTAGGTGTTAAGAGCTGTAACTAACTACTGATTCTTAATATGAAAAGAGTTAATAGCTTCAGTCTAGACATATTTTTATTGCTTAAGTTCATTTAGTGCTTTACTGTTGCCTGCTTTTCAGTTATTTCAAGATACAGTTCCTTTTTCTTACTTAGTATTAATCTGTTCCAGTTTTATCAGTCAAGGCTTGCTTTCTCCTTTCTTGTTTGCCTCACTCTTACATCAGATGGTGGGTAGGGATTTTTTTTTTCTGTTACCATTATGATTTCTCTTTCTGTTCACCAAACCTTACCCTTCTGTCATCACATACACACTCATTTTTTTAATCCCATGCCATATTTTTTTGTATTGGTTTTGCTGAACTGAAATGTTTTTGTTTTATCAGTTTTTTTTAATAAATCATATTAGACATACTTTGCTGAGTAATTATTATTTCTGTAGTAAAGTGAACTCGGACAAGCCCAGACAACCCTGACACATATCTGTGCACTTTGCATGGGCTCAAACAGCCTTCATGACATATAGTTGTTAGCATAATGGGTAAGGTGTTTGTCTTATCAATACAAGGTTTGGGGTTTGATCCCCACATGGGATAATTGGCTAGGCTTAAAATGGTCCAAAAGGGCAGTTGACCTATTATGAACCTGTGACTCTTCCAGTATATTTGTCGGACTGATTTTAATATCATTAGTGTGTGAAATAAAATTAATAAACTTCTTTCCTAGGCTTAATGAATAGATCTTAATATCTGAATTCTTTAACTGTCTATGATATTCTTTTTAGGAGACTACAACATTATCTGAAGGTGAGGTTGGAAGCAAGAATCTAGGCAGATTAAGCATAATGGATTACATTGGTCTGTATCTCTCACTGCCCTAATAAATCAGACCCTGACAAAAATATAGTATATCTTTTTATGTCTTTTCCTTGTATCTTCCAGCTTTTAATACAATGGATTTCTATGCCTAACTACAAAGTAAAAGTTCACTTTAGGATGCCGGGAAAAGTGTGTCAGGTTTATATCTTATGCAAACTACCGATGAGCTGAAACCCATCCTTTGCCTCTTACATTTTTTTATAGATGAAAAAGGCAGCAAAAAGTGATGGCAGCAGCTGTTGAAATCTCATGGAAGAACTTTTATGTATTGGAGGAATATGTAAGGCTGGCTCAGCATAATGGTTCGGACTAGAGAATTGCCATTTCTGAACAAAATCCCCTTTTCCGTTTCTGAATTTCCTGCAAAGTTGACCTAGGTTTAAGTCTATACCTTCCTTTAAATGAAGTTTGCCAGTTGGCACGGATGTTAAGATTATAAGCTGTAGTTCCATTCTTACAGGATTTGATTTTCTCAGCCCTCATTTACCTTCATGTGACCTTGAGAAAGTCATCTAACCTGACATTGCTCCCAGGTCACCCAAGAAAAGGGACTATGGATTCAGCTGGTAATAATAATAGAAAAAAATGCTTCCAAGGTGCTACGTGGTTACGTTCCTAAAATACATTTTTAGCCATTAAATAGTTGCATAATAAACACACAATGCAAAACAAAATAAAGAACAATACAATGTATTTACATACTTGTATGAAGTTTCATTGATAATAATATCTTAGCATATAATTTATTTTATTTTACATTTGTTTACTGGGATAGTCCGACTGGATACATGTCCATTTTCAGCGGAGGCCCAGGGAGAAATGCTCCAAAAAGACATTCAACAAACTGTTACATTTTTACAGTTTAAAACACAAAATAAAACACAAATAAAAGGATTTTTACACAGATGTAAACAAACACAAAAACAGATACACAAACAAATTATTACATTTTTACTCAGATGGAAAATTCTAGACAATGTTTTTAAGAATGATAGGGTATTGAATGCCTAGTAGGCTAACCTGGTAGTAGATCCAAGGAGATCATAGGATTTATAAGTTAAGAAACAATAAAGTGTAGGCAGAAGTCCTCCATGTGCACACAAGTGATGCTTAGAGTTAGTCTGGATTAGGACAAGGATATAGGCATCATTTTTTAAAGTACTGAATTAGACTTTTCTTGAATTGAGGTAGTGAGAGTTCAGATGCAAGATTGGCAGGAAGAGAATTCCAAGTTTTCCCAACAGAGTTAGCAAATAGAGATTTACCGGCTGTGTTGCTGGATTTGAGAGTTTGAACTAGTAGTCTTTCAGATGAACAGTGCGCTAAGGTTACTGTAGGGGGTGATGAGGTTTTTAAGTACGGGTGTATTATCTGGTTGGTACAGGATCTTGTGTGCAACTATTAGTTGGTTAACCTGAAGTAGGTTAGGCAGTTCAAGCCATCCTAGTAGATTTAGGTTATAACAGTGATGAGTTCTGTAGGCTGCATCAGTAACAAATCTAGCAATGTGATTGTAGCTGCTAGAAAGTTTATTAAGGTCAGTTTTTCTGAGGTTTGTAAATAGAGGGGAAGCATAGAGAAGGGTGGAGAGTAGATGTGTACGAGCAATTACAGTTCTGGCGAATGGCGTTAGGAAGGATTTGATCCTATATAGTGAGCCAAGTTTTTTATTAACTCTTTTAATAGTTTTATTGATATGCAGATCCAACATAAGGTTATTATCAATATAACTCCTAAGAGTTTGGTTGAGGAATCCGGGGAAATAATGGTGCCGTTGTTGGATTTTAATGTAAAGGTTATAGGGGCAGACCTGTGGGTGGGGGAGAAAAACAGCAGTTTGGTTTTATTAGGATTTAACATGAGACAATGGTTAAGGAGCCAACTTTCAACTATGTTAAAGTATTTTAGGATAGAATCTGCAACATTGTAGGTGAAGTGTCGGAGCATACTGCAGTGGAGTCATTTGCATATTGAATGCATGTTGCATTTGGGATGGCCTTATACAAATCTTTGATGAAAATGGAAAATAATAGTAGACCTAGTGTGGAGTCTTGGGGTACTCTGAGGGTGATGGGTAAAAGGGTGGATAGTTTACTGTGCCATAGGACAGCCTGTTGTCTACCACTGAGATATGATTGAAACCATTGGATGGCCTGGTCCCCTAGGGAGATGGATTTCAAAGTGTTTATGAATATTTGGTGGGTTACCATATCAAAGACTTTTGAAAGATTGAGAAAGATAGCAGAGGAAAGTTTATTATTGTTTCAGTGTTGGTTAATGACGTTAGAGAAGTGGAGGAGTGCTGAGGTTGTACTATGGAATGGTTTAAAGCCATGTTGGGTGTTGGCTAGAATATTATTATGGATAAAATAGTTCAGGAGTTGATTGTGGTTGCATTTTCCATAATTTTAGCCAAGGGTGACAAAATAGCTATGGGTCTATAGTTTGAAAGTTCAGTAGAGCTGCCCCTTTATGGAGTGGGATGACATGGGATATCTTCCAGACGGAGGGAATGGACGCTTCAGTTATAGCAGGATAGTAATGGGGTATGCTATGGCATCTGCAGCTTTTTGTAGATATTCTGCAGGGAGGAGATCAGCTGACAGGCTGGTAGGCTTTAGTTTTTTAAGTAATTTTCAGACCAAAGATGTGCAAACTGGCTTGAAGTTAAAGAGGAGTTGGAACCAGTGTGTAGTGGCTGGAGAATATGGGCATCCAGGGGATAATTGGTTAGCTAGGTTCTGGATGGTTGTTGTAAGGAAGCTGTTAAAGGTGTTGCCAATTTCTGCTGGGGGGTTTGGTTAGAATCCAAGGGGGGTAGGAGTGGAGGACTGTCCTGGACTAAGTTGTTTGTTTATACCTACCCAAAACTTTTGTGGCTTGTTTTGGTGTTTTTCTTGTAGATGACAGTAATAGTTTCTCTTGTCTAATATGGTGGATTTTTTTGTTTCATTTTTTAGCTGTCTGTATCTAAGGTGATCTATTAGTTTTTTGTGGTCCTCAAAGTGGCCCAAGCCCTATTTCTAAGTAGCATTTTATGTCTGGTTTCTTTTGAGAATCAAGGAGCAACGTTTGATTTGATTCTATTAGTCCGTGCTGGTGCATTGGTGTTAAGGATGGATAGGAAGTTGGTATTAAAGTAATTTACTGCTTCTTCAAGTGGTAATTGTTTCAGAACTGACCAATTGCAAGATATAAGTTCATTCTGGAATTTTGTGCAGTTGAAATTCTTATTGTTCCTTATTGTTAAAAATGGACTGGTTGTGGATATCAGCTTTTTGCCTGATTAAATAAGTGAGGAGGTGATCACTTACATCATCAGACAGGGTCCCACTCTTGCATTTGAGGGGATGGGTGTTAACAAGAATCCAATCCAGAATACTTGCTTTATTGTTGGGTTTAATGACCTAGTGGGAGAGGATATGACCTGTGAAAATCCATAAAAGTCAGTAAAAGCAGAATAAGCCATCCACATGAATGCTGGCAAGACGACTGTATACTATTTAGACATTATGTTGCCATTTTTGACAGTCAAACATTACAGTACAGTACATGGAGTTAATTAAATGGGTGGCCACGGTGGTGCAGTGGTTAGCATTGCCGCCTCACAGCAAGAGGTTCTCCGGTTCGATCCTCGGCTGGGGTGCCTTCTGTGCGGAGTCTGCATGTCCTCCCTGTGGTCGCGTGGGTTTCCTCCGGGTGCTCCGGTTTCCTCTCACATCCCAAAGACATGCTGCAGGTGGATTGGACACTCTAAATTGGCCCTAGGTGTGTGTGTGAGTGTGCCTTCTGTGGAAGGTTGGGCGCCGGGCTGGCAACTCGACACCGTAAAACTCCACTGCCATTCAATGTGCGGACAAGGTGATCCGCTGTGGCGACCCCTAACCGGGAAAAAGCCGAAAGAAGAAGAAGATATGGAGTTAATTAAATCCACTAGCTGTCCTTACTGAAAAAAACAAAAAGTTCCGTGAGTTTAGAGCAGTTGGAAAATGTTGTCATTGGGCTTTCCTTAGACAGAAACAAGGTCGTCTTATAAGCAACCCATATGGCTTATGGTGGGAGGTCCACAACACTGTCAACATTACTGAAATATAGAAATAGAAATGTCCTTCACTCCCTGCGGGGACTCTTCATCAGCTAAACCTCTGCAAATTCCTCCTCACAAATCTTCACTTCCACCCATCCAGTTTACCAAAATCACTGACAGCACAAAACACCTATCTTCTCTTTTTACTGAGGCAGGCTGTGCTGATGCTGACATGTTGCACTCCAAGTTACCCAAATTTGATGTTAACTAATAAATTAATTTGATGTTCCCTTAATTGCAGTTTTAGATTTCGTCCAGCTGATGGTGTTGTAGTAGACGAAATAAAGCTTTTGTGATTTCAGTGCTTAAAACATTTGGCTGTTTTCTCCCTGATCATTTTATAACTGCTTTTTTTTTCCATTATCTGGCTAAAGAACTTGAAAAACAGTATACTAGCTCCAAAAATGTACTTTCTGCTCTGGCTTTCACAACAGTTATTATTCCGTAAGTCTTTCAATCTGATAATGATATAATGATATTAAGATTATAGCATTACTGTTTACTGATGATACCTGTAATTGTATTAGCCTGGATCTTCCCAATGGCTCTGTATTTCTGTATTTGAGTAAGCTGTTAGCTGTCAGATATAAGTTGTCCCTCCTCGGACTGTGAACTTAACATGTTAGAGAGGTGTGCGTGTCCTTCTAATTTTTAGAAATATGTTGTCACCCTTGGTAAATTACTCTCAGTACAAGGGTAATAATAACAGAAATCCATAGTGCACCCATAAGAGTTAATTTAAGGAATCTCTTCATCTGGAGTAAAGATATTGGATCCCACCCTTAGGGGTCATGCCATGGAGGTGGAATTCACCAGTGAATAGCTGGAGGCCAGGTGACCCATATAACCTAGTGGGGCTCAGATGGAAAAATATGAATGGAGCTGCTACATGGGTTTACTACCCACAGTGTAAAAGGTGGACATAGGTGTGATACCAATCAAGTAGCAAGCCGAAGCAAAATGGACTATGATGGAATAGTACACAGACAGAATGGAGCAAAATGGACTAGTATAGGAGCAGAATGGAGTAAGATGGACTAGTATGTAGGAGAAGAATGGGGTAAGATAGACTAGTACGCAGGAGCAGAATAAACTATGATGGACAAATAGACAAGAGTAGAATGAACTAAGATGGACTAGATACCTACAATGGAAGCCATCTCTTATTTAATCTCATTATAGAAACATTAACTGGGCAAGCTGCAGTGCACCCACAACCCCTTACTTATAGTAGAGACTAACTCTACAGTTACACACTTGAGTATGGTGGGCCTTTTTGGTATGTTTCCATGCTGGTGATGCTGTTTTCATGTAATCATGTTACACAGCTGGTCAGCATAACGGTCACTGCAAATCTCTGGCTGTAGGTCTTAGGTGAATACTGATAGTGCCCCACCAGATACATCAAGAAAGTGGAAGCATCTCTTAAGGTGACTAAAAGCATCTTCAACCATATTTAATGTCTTTGCACATGCAGTGTTATATGCCACCTATGCCATGGCCTGTGGGTTGTGGATAGTGGTCATCAATCACTGTTTCACTGCATCTCCTTCAACATACATCTGTGACAATATTCATTATATATGGTCTGCTAAACCTGTTACAAGACTGTATGGTAACTGAATATCCTGGCATTTTTACCAACCTACATGTGCACCAAACAAGTAGATAGCACGGTGCAAAGTCACCATGCATGAAACATTAGTGTAGGCTGAATGAGTGCCAGATATCAGAACCATGAATATGGCAGGGATGGAACACAGAAATATTGCAAATATTACCCCAGGCATTGCAAACCACCTGGAACTCGAGGGATTGGCAGCCCTTTTTGACTGCCTGTGTACTAGGTGAGGCTTTGGTGACAACATGTGGGCAATCAGTAACTCTCAGGACCTCAGAGAAATGAACAGTCATGTAAAATACCTGCATAGAGATGGTTCTGTCCTCTGACATTCTTGGGAAGTGCATTTTGCATCACAATTTGGAACATTACTGAAGATTAAACCACCAATTCAGTGGCAAAGCATATTTTACAAGAAAGTAGTATACATGCATTCATTTTATTTTAGATTGATTAAAATACTGACATGCAGTGGTACATGTGGCAATTTAGTAACATACACTGCGTTGGTGGTGCTGCGGTAGCATTGTCGCCTCACAACAAGATGTTGTCCTGTTCGATTCTCAGCTAGAGCGTCTTCTGTGAGGAGACATGCATGAATGGGCATACCTTCGTTGAAGGTTGTGCGTCAGGGCTGGCAACTCAGCACGTAAAAATCCACTGCCAATCATTAGCGGACTGGAGTTCTGCTGTGGTGACCCCTAACCGGGAAAAACCGAAAGACACAACAACAACACAAAAGTGAAGGAATATCACCTGCTCTCCATTAAAATCTAATACGTCACCAGGATTATATATGACAATCAGCCTTCCAGTTCTGAAAGTGAAACAAGCAATTGTTAAGCAATGAAATATATATTTTAACACATTTCAAGTATACATCAGCACTTGAATTACACCTTAACTGCAAGCATATGACAAGATTCTTCAATATTTACACCTTTATGGAGATATTAGTAGACTCTTGACTATAATGTCGATTAATATTACGTACATGGTGGGTTTGATTTTTTTCTTTTAAACCTGATGGAGCATTTTTTAATACAAGCTTGTTCTCTTAATATTGTGTACTTTAATATGATAACTTTTTTGGTTGACTAAATCTTTACTTCATGAATTCCTGAGCCAAATGTTTAAAAAGGAGAGTCTGCTCCTTTTTTTCTAAGATTTGATAACTGATGGAAGCAAACCTTAAGGTTTGGAAAGGAGGGAGTTGCCCCGATTCTGAAAAAAGGAATTATATAAGTCAGCACTAAAAAATTAAAAGCACTACACCCTCACAAACTCCCCTTGAGTACCTTGTTCCCCATTGGCCCTTTTTTTTCAATTATAAAGGAATTCCCAATACTATTCTAGCATGTCCAAAGGTCAGTTGTCAATCTCCTCTCCGGTCCAGCTGGTGAATCTGGGAATCTTGAGGCAATGTTACAACTGCCTCATGTACACAGACAACCCTCTCCTCCTCTCAACAAATTCCAACACATGTGAGAGATGCATCCATATAGCCAAACTAGAGGCTAAGCTCTCTCAACTCAGTACTGGCGTAACCAGTCGGGAGGAGAAGGAAACCACACTCACTACAATTCCAGTCTCACATAGACCTACCACGACAGCAAACCAAACACATAAACACACAAAAACATACTCGGAGGCTCTAAATAAAAATCTGCCTAAGCAGCAGAGACCTCCAAAGCAGACACCCAAGCAACCGCTACCCCAAAACAAAACACGTGCAACACATAGCTCACAAAGCCAGTGTGCCGAACAGTCACAGCCCTTAAGGCTAAACAACACACCTGATACACTTGTAATAGGTGACTCTATCGTCAGGCACACTGATGTCCCGCTCACCAGGCTGAACAAGGAGAAGGTCACGGTGAGCTGCCTGTCAGGCGCTAGGATCCGCCACATAACACAAGCACTCAAGTCACTCCAAGGCAAGTACAAATATGACTCAGTCATTGTCCATGCTGGTGTGAATGACCTGAGACGTACCTCCCTGGACTACATGAAAAGAGACATAGAGGAGCTCTCTGAGCATGTGGCCCAGGCCGGTATGACCCTGACCTTGAGTAGCATCTTACCCTCACCAAGAATGATGCCACAATATGAAGACAAGATGAACAATTTCAACAATTGGCTTAAGTATTGGTGTCATTCAAAGGGGATCCAATGCCTGTCAGCCTGGGATGACATGCTCAGCAAGCCACAATGCTTCGCTAGGGACGGCTTGCACCTGTCACCCCTGGGCTTTCGGATATTGGCAAAGGCTCTTGCTACCCCCATAGTGCCTTTTTTAGGCAAGGCTCAAAAGACAAACCCACCTCCATAGGTATCACAAGGGATAAGAAACTAAGAGTAATGCTACTCAACGCCAGAAGTCTAAACCTCAAGATGCACGCACTCGAAACTCTCCTTAGCATGGAGAACATCGATATCTGTGCAGTAACAGAAACCTGGTTCAAGGCTCCCGAGATCACCGCAGCACTACCAGGTTATACCTCATACCATGCTTTACGGCCCCAAAATTTGGACCAAACCACAAAAGGAGGGGGAGTATCAATATTCGTCAAAGATACCCACACCTCGAGGTTGGTGGCACAGCACGAAGCATCAGAGACTATCCATGTGCAACTAACAGTGGGTAAAACTGTCTTCCAGTTTATAGCCTGCTACAGACCACCCTCCCAAACCTAGGAACCCCACTCAGCCTTCCTGAGAACACTGGAAAATATGAAGGTCTCTCCAAACACCAATATATTGGGTGACTTCAACTACCCAAACATAGACTGGGAGCATTACTCTAGCTCCAACACCCTAGCCCAAAGGTTCCTAGAATTTATAAACTCAAATGCTATGGAACAACTTGTTACCACTCCCACAAGAGGGGAAAACATACTGGACCTGATCATCACCAACATGGGGACTCTATGCTCCAGACCAGAAGTGTATCCCTCACTGGTAAGATCAGACCATAAACTAATCTCACTGGATATTCACATCCCGACCCCACCTCCTCCCCAAAAAAACCACAGTGAAAAACTTCTCTAAAGCAAATTTCACACTCCTCAAAACCGAGGTGGAATCCTTCAAAGCCCCCGGGCCTGTGGAAAATACGGCCCAGACCGCAGAACCCTTTATAAATGCATTCTATGAACACCTTCAGGAATGCATGGATCATGCAATCCCAAATAAAACCAAGACCCAATCCTCCAAAGGCAGACGTCCTGTCTGGTGGACCCCAGCCATAAACAAACTATACAATAGAAGGAGGAAGCTACTAAATGATACAGCAAAATCCCAAAAAGGGAAGGCATCTCTGATCAGTATTAGCAAAAAACTATGGGCACTCATAAAATCGTCTAAGGCCAGCTTCGAGAGAAAAATTGCACAGGACGCTAAGGATAATCACAAGGCTTTCTTTAGTTATGTTAGTAACCTGGGTGGGAATTCCCAGATATGCTCAAAATTAGTCCAAAATGACAAAAAATACACCGAACCCACAGACATTGCCAACATCCTAGCTGACAGGTTCAGCGCAAACTTCTCCCCCCCACCAAAAGGGCAAATATCTATCCCAGCAGAGTGCTGCCCCCCTGACATCTCAGATGCTCAGGTAAGAGCCGCCCTCTCTAAAGCAAAAAACACAGCATCAATGGGACCAGACTGTGTCCTAGGCTGCGTCCTACATGAACTCCAAGAAGAGCTAAACCCAAACATAAAACTACTGTTCAATCTCAGCCTTACTACAGGATATGTACCCAAAGAGTGGCGTACAGCAACAGTGGTCCCTCTTCACAAAGGTGGTGCCTCAATGGATCCTGGAAACTATCGCCCCATAAGCCTGACTAGCTTGGTCTGCAAAGCTATGGAAAGGATCATCATGGACCTCATAAATAAAGATATTGGGGACCTACAGACACTGGATCCTACCCAGTTCGGCTTTGTTAAGGGCAGATCCTGCCTCTTAAACCTGGTTGATTTCTTTGAAACAGTCACCAAGGCCATTGATGAGGGGAAGGTGGTCCACACAGCCTACCTGGACCTCGCAAAAGCCTTCGATACAATACCCCACTCGGGAATTATAGATAAGCTCACCAGCTTAAATATAAACCCCTATGTCACTAGATGGGTTGCAAACTGGCTCAAGGACAGAACCCACATGGTTAGAATTGCTGGAGCCATGTCAGACTTCAACCAGTTACAAGTGGCGTCCCACAAGGCTCAGTCCTGGGACCTCTCTTGTTTGGTATATACTTCTCGGAGGTACAGGCCAACACGGAAGGACTGTGGCTGACCAAGTTCGCAGATGACTGCAAACTGGGTGCCATAATCGACTCTCCAGCCGACACAAGCATCCTCCAAAAGGGCCTCATAGAAACAGACAACTGGTGCCAGAGCCATGGCCTCAAGCTAAATGCCAAAAAGTGTATAGTCATCCCCTTTGGCAAAAACAAAGTGCCCACAAATTACCACATAGGTGGTAATCCATTAAGTACAGAAGAAGTAATTAGGGACCTGGGGACCCAAGTTGATAGCAGTCTCTCATTTGACAACCACGTGGCCAAAGTGGTTAGAAAAACATTTTATATAGCCCACCTAATCATGAAGGGATTCACATCTAGATCAGGGGAGGTCATTGTGCCTCTTTACTCATCCCTCATCAGGCCCATAATTGAGTACAATGCCCCTTTTGGGATGTACCTTACCAGACACCTGCAGCAACTGGAAAGACCCCAAAAGTACCTCACCAAGAGGATCAAAGGGCTCAAACAGATGCCATATGCTGCCCGGTTAAAGAAACTCCAGCTCTACTCAGTGGCATACTGCCTGTTCAGGGGCGATCTGTGCCTGACATATAAAGCCTTGTCCAACCCGAAATTAATGGACATGCTGCACCTCAGAAAATCCAAATCCCATTGAGCTACGCGCTCGAGAGACTTGAACCTCAGCACTGAAATAAATAGGACATGCTGGAGGGACAGATTCATAACCCAGAGGCTCCCTTCACTCTGGAATAAAATCCCAGTCCAGGTTAGGCAGAGTCCCTCATTGACTCTCTTCAAGAGGAATCTTGATGAGTGGATGGGAGATCATAGGTTTAACCCGGGTATCACTTCTGTGTCACTGTTAGACAGAGGCACAGTATACTAACCTCGAAAAAGGGCATAGCAAAATTAATTTAAAATGGGTGGCGAAAGCCAAACACATTCTGGCTAGGCTTATAAATGCCCTAGGGCAGATAGCCTAGTATGAACCTATGAACCTATGAACCTATGTATGTGTGTGTGTGTGTGTGTGTGTGTGTGTGTGTGTGTGTGTGCATGCACCCATGTGTGTGTGTGTGTGTGTGTGTGTGTGTGTGTGTGTGTGTGTGTGTGTGCGTGGGTGTGTGTGTGCGTGTATGCATGAGTATGCGTGTGTGCATGCGTGTCTGTGCGTGCACGTGTGTGCGTGTGCATGCGTGCATACCTGTGAGTGTGTGTGTACAAAATATTTGCCAACTTTCAGTAACTGTTGGTAAGGTTGCAGTGGCCTCAGTCTGAGGTGGGTGATGTCCTGGGAAGATGGACAGAGATTATAGCTCTGACCAACAACTGAGCATTGTGGAGTTTGTGCAGCATTGGTGTGACTCTTCCCTTAATATTGCCTAGTACTACTTGTCCTCATAAGAGAGCTTGTGTAAATTTCTATGTGCTCCTGTTCTCAGAGTACCGCTGGTATACAAACCCTGATACATGCCTGAGTAGCTATGGGCAATGTCACAGTAAGGAAGGAGTGATGTTTACCACTGCATAGCTTCACAGTTCTTGCTGTGAAATCCCAGCCCTAGTATCATTTATTATATAGCAGCAAAGCTACATTTATAACAAGAACATCTTCTAGTTTTTTGAAGAAACATGCAGATTACTTTCCTGACCATATTTTTAAAACACTTCTGCTTAACATTACTTTTGATTAATTAGTGATTAAGTGTAAATTATTTTTTTCTCTTACTATTTTATCTGATCTCTTCAGGTTAGACTACTTCATATTAATAATTCTCCTGATCTAGGATATTGCCTGTTTAGCTCCTAGGGAAGCATTACCTTTTATCCTTCCTTGTCACTTGCTACATATCAGTTCTCAGAGATTAAAGGGGTCCCTGTGTTATCACATTCTCTGTGTATCCTGTCTTGTATAACATTCAGTCCGTCACTGCCATATCCACTATGAACAAATTCATTTGCTGTTAATGTTAATCCAGTGCTAACCCTCTGGTCATCAGTTGTCATACAAGAGTTTCTAAGCATCTGGTATGATATTTTGCTAATGTATGCTGTTTCTCTGAGAATTATTTTTAAACAGATACTGGTAAACAAGCTTGCATTTCTACTATAGGTGATGATAACATCTATAAATTTAACTGCCTATTATGAGTAATTTTATTTAAAATGTAAAATATAAGTATCAAATACTGAATGAATAACTCGGGTTCTACACTATCATAAAATGTTCTCCACAAATCTCTTAAAAGCACACAAATTTACACAATTCCTTGTGCTGGGTAAAGACTTATTCATTTTCCCAGCTAGAAAGCATGATGCTTACATAGGCATTAGTGACAGACTTACCCATAGCTGTACCTAAGATTTGATGAATTTTTTCAAACATTTTATAAAAATGAAAATATTCTGTAATAGCACATAGACAGTATTCATGGCAGCATTAGAAAATTCACTATAAATACTCAGGTGATTACATTCAGCCTGCACCACTATTTCTTTCAGGGTGTCTGATAAAACAGGTTAATATCCAAAGCCAGTAGAATAGCTTTAACACAACTATGAGAGTTATTAAAAAGGTTGATTTAAAAAGTCATTAGTCTCTTTAATATAGCTTCTAATACATACCTGGAATGTGCCACCTACAGAAAATGAAATAGTTATCTATAACCACATTATTAAGGTAGAGTTGATATGAAATCTGTTTCAAATTAACAATGCACTCTTCAACCACAAGCTCATGTTACCCTCCCTGTTGTCATATAGACAGCTTTCCTGTACTTCCCTGAGCCTGAACTCCTGCAAAATCCATTTCCTGGGTTTTAACTCCAGATGCAGAACTCAGTGTCACTGTTTTGAATAGAAATTCAGTGCTGATGCAGTTTCTACATGTGTGCCAAAAGTAACTCCTTAATTTGGGAGATTTTTCTGTCTTTCCTTGTATTTATGCAGCTGTAGAGTTAGTACATATACATTTGGGGATGTGCAGGGCTTGCCTGTATGTAGTGGGTGTGTGGAAGCTTGCCCCATTGCAAAACAGTATTCCTACCACTCTCTGCTGTTTATGCAGTTGAGTACACAACTGATAGTTTGTGTGTCAGAGTTTCAGCTATTTGACTAATGACAAATTGGGAGGATAGCCTAATGGTTAAGGTGTTTGCCTTACAAGCACAAGATAAAGGGTTTGAATCTCACAGGGGATAAGTGGCTAGGCTTAAAATGGCTCACAAGGGCAGCTAGCCTAGTACTAACCTATGAACCTATGACAAAACAATATATATTGTATAGAGAGTTTTTATAGCATTTTAAATATTTTTATTGTGATTGCTTTTATCATATGGTGGGATTTTCTTATTTAAATAAGACACTGGAATTAGGGTGTTACATACTGCGGAAGCCAATAGTGTAAAACAGTCTGTATTATTAGTATTGGACTTGTTGGGAGTATTAAAGCTCTTTTTTTACTACTTGCAGTGCTGCACAATTATTTTGGTTTAATTATGTCGCTGATTTGTGCATCTAGTCATGAAGTGATCCTTTGTGTTTATTTGTATTTCCTTTTTGGTGTGTGCATGTTGGATCCTGTAAAGAGCATCCATAGCTTTATTTTTGGATTATAATTGCTACATAGCATCTACACCAGATTTTCCTTACATGTTCTAGTGATAAGGATTATGTTCAGCATTTTCCTGGCAGGGAAATATCAGGCAGACATTTCAGCTTGGCACATTTACAAGCAACTGCTTTTGGTGATACCATGGAGGAGACTTTTAATTGCCTTGTGACAGCTTCCCAAAGTTAAGAGCTTTAGTTTTAATTGTACATTGTCTAAAAGCCTATGTACAGGTAGATATTGCCCTCTGTAGCTTGCCAGTTATCGTTGAACTTGGAGGTCGGTGCTACTAATAAACTTTCTTAGCGAGCATAGTACCTTATTCAACACACATCTGTTTTACTTATAAAATCTGCAGTACAGTGGTTTCAAATGCTAAGTGACAGTGTTGAACAAGCAGGACAGTGAATGCAATGTTAAAGTTTAGCTTACAGAACTTGTTTAGTATACTGATTTGCTTGTAAATTTCTCAGCAGTTTTGGTATAGTTAAGAGACTGTTAGTGGATGAAAAACTGAGCTAATATCAGGGAGACATGAATGATTATAATGAGGCACGTTCTGAATTGAAATGGTGAAAGAGAAATCAAGGAAGGCTGTGCATTTTATTTGGGACAGTTCTGGGAAGCTGTAATAAGCAAAACTGGAAGGGTAGGCCATTTAAATCTATTTCTTGGCACCCAGACTCTTCCTTCATCAGACTCTGGATCCCCTTTTGTTGATACTGAGTTTTTAGAGCTATAATCGGTTCCCTCATACCTGCAAGGGACTAACACCAATGGGATGTCACACCCACCCTCAGGTAGCACAGCACAGTTGTTTCTCCTGGTCTCCATCAGGAAAATCAGTCCATGAGAATGACCCCTTCTTAAGCGTATCTCCTTCCTGATATTCTACGATGAGCATACCTATATTCCCTGCCTACACCAGTGATTGCCCAAGATGTTGCTCAAACTCAGGTCACGTGATCTATAGAGTGGATTTATCCCTCTATGTTGCTGATGCAGCCTTTTTGCTGACACTGGATTGGCGATAAACTGATTCTGGAGAAGCTATCCATGAGACTAAGTGCTCTAATTTCACTGTTTCTATAAACACCTCCCTACTGATGAAATACCTTTAGGAATAGAAGAAAGCATGGGAACAAATATAGACATAAGGGTGTCTGAAAATTTGTTGGATGACAAGAAACCAATTGCAATTTAAATATAAATCGATGGGTAACCAAAGTCTCAAATATTGTTTTAAATTAAATTTATAAAACAGAAGAGAACCACTAAATATACAAACAGATAACAGCTTGTACACAGAAGAATAAAATAAAACATTTTACTGAGATAGATGGCAGCAGATAACTGTAAATCCATGTAAATACATTGATTCCTTCCATGTTTTAGAGAATACTGTAGCCTAACTAACTCTAGGTTTCTAAAATCATTCAGGAGCTGCAGATGATAAACTGGCTGATTATTAAGGTTGAGCTTCCTAACTGTGGGAAAGCTGGACATTTTCATTTTCCTACAGTCCTTGTAAAAATGCTTTACTGCTTCAAGACTGTATAAAAGATTATCTTTATATATTGCACATTACCCTCTCCTTGTTCACAAGAATGTATATATATATATATATATATATATATATCTACAGTTTTTAAACGTAATTGGTTTGAACTACTTTGTTATTGCTTACATTCAGATTCCCTTGCCCTGGAAATATCATATATGTGCTCATATACTCTCTTCCTTAAAACCCTCTCAGTTTTACCTATATAAAAACTGCTACAGGTTTCACATACTGCTAGGTAAACTACTCCTTTGCTGTTACAATTATTAGAGCCCTTGGGATCCACATGGTATTTCCTGGATGGTATGTACATGTCCGTCTTATTTGACATGTAACTACACTGTTTGCAATACCCACATCCGTGAGTCCCCAGTTTCCTTTCCTTATTAAAATCTTTTTTTCTTCCTTTAATTCAAATAATTCCTTCAGGTTGGTATCCCTTTGCCTAACAAAAATAGGTTTATCTGGGAGATAATTTTTAGTGTCATCATTAACCCTTAAAATAGCCCAGTGTTTCTTCTCAATATCTTTAACTTGAATGGAAGTCATGGAAAAGGTGTGTATAAATGCACATTGATGACTTTTGTCCACTTTCTTGGCCTGCCCTCGGTCACCCTACCCAATCCCAAAAGTGGATAGTAGAGGGTATCATTATCCCTAATAACATCCTTAGCTAAAATATCCAAAAGGGCTCTGGGGTAACCTCTCTCAAGAAACAGGGTAGTCAGAAATTCAACTTCCTCTTAAAACATCCCCCTGTCCATGGTCATTCTAGAGGCCCTGCTATATTTTCCTTGACTATCCCCTTCTTTTGATAAAATAGATGCCCGCTGTCAAAATGAAGGTAGGAATTAGAAAAGGTACTTTTTCTAAACAATTTGGAATGAAAACACTGATTGCTGTAATCCTTGTATACTGTAACGTCCAGATAATCAGTCCTAACATTAGATAGGGAGTGCGTGAACTTTAAAAATTCTGATGTAGTGTTGATGTATACCAGGAACTCTTGTAGGGATTCTTCCGATCCCAGCCAAAAAAAGACAGATGTCATCAAGGTAACAGGTATACAATGAAATAAAATGGTTCCATTCTGTGTCAAAAATGTATTTCTTCTCCCAATAATAAAGGACACAGTTAGCATAAAGGGGGGGGGGTGCAAGCAGCCCCCATGGCCACCCCTTTATTTTGCTTATAGAATTCTCCATTAAAATGTGCAAAATTGTTATTTAGTACAGTGTCCATAAATTCCAAGATCAAATGAATCATATTGCCATTCAGATAACTTATCTCCAAGAGCACCTCACTAAACTATTCCATACCCTTGTCATGTGGGATACTAGGAAATAATTTCACCACATCAATGGTGACCAGTTGAACATCATTTTTAAACTTATCATTAGTAATGCTCTTCACAAAATCCTACGAATCCTTGGTGATGTGAGTCAGAGAAAATATAAATTTCTTCAGTTGATAATCAATAGATATGGCCAGGGGTTCTGTAATAGAACCTCCCTCCTACAACAATAGGCCTGAATTTCAAATTCTCAATTCCCTTATGTGTTTTGTGTATCCCAAAAATACTAGGGATTCTGGGATTCTCCACATGCAAGTAGTTATAAAGTTTCTCGTTAATGGTTCCCTATAATAGATGGTCAAAAAGAAAGTAACTGATCTTGGAATAAGCAATATTGATCTCGTTTTTGGAAACAACTGTGTATTGTTCCTCATCATTCACAATTTTGTACATACCCATCTCATAGTCCATGGAATACATCAAACCACCCCATCACCCCCTATCAGGTTTCATTACTCTACAGTGATTAATTTTAAGATGGTTTAAAAGGTCTCACTCACTTTCATTAACACTGTTGGCATGGTCATATTTCAAATTTAAATTCCTTATGTCATTTTCGACTATTTCCTCAAATATTCTTAATGTAGGATTGAGTGGGGGGGTTAAAGACGCTGTTTCTACAGAGTTCAGTCTTATTGTACTCCTGCCCCTTAAATAATAGTTTTAAATTTAGTTGCCTAATAAACATCTTTAGATCTACTGATGTTTTAACTAAAAATCCAGGTCTGGATGGAACTAATTGGAAACCTTTTGTGAACAAATCAAAGTGCCCACACATTATCTCAATGTCAGTAAAGTTAAAAATGTTAAAGTTTCCACGGGTACATATCCTATCCTCATGGGCCATGGTAATAGCATTGTTAACCTGTGGTAATTCTAAAACCTGCATATGTTGAATATTGGTCTTAGACTGACGGAAGTTTTTTATTTGTTTATGTATGATGGTATTTTTTCATGTATTTTTATAATTTTATATATTTATATGATCTACATGTAAAAAAAAACAGTTATAGTAGAACATACAGTACATTAGGAAACATTTACAGCATTGTAGATAGGACTATTTGTATTTTTAAAACGTTAACATCTAATTGGGGCTAATTAATCTAATTTAATGTAATTTTATTAGTGATTGTTTTTAAGTAATGTGTGCAGTGATGAGAATTGTCCTGATGAAGCCTGGTGGATCCAGGTGAAAGCGCTTAACCTGTTTGTTTGCTGCTGACGATTGTTGGGACATTAAAGTTTGTATTGCTGAATAATGCTGTGGAATCACCTTATTTTAGTGGTAGCTGCTAAACTATCTATTTGATGCACTGATGTGTTAATTTTAAGAATCGGATGTGTTGTCCTGCCTGGCCATGAGTTCATGTTGCTTTGCATGGCCATTACTATGCCCCAATTTTTTTCATTAATTTTTTTTACATCCTTGGTTCTAACATTATATGTTGTCAAATACCTTATTTTATCAACTTTTTCATAAATTACTATAGAATTAGGTTGCTCACTACTAAATATAGGTTTTATAAAATGTTTCCTTTTATTATAAATTTCATTCACTTGTTGACTAATCATATATTGAGTGTACCCCCTCTCAAGAAATTCATTAGCCATCTCATCTAGCTGCTGTTTGCATTTCCCATCATCAGTTTTCAACCTACCTACTCTAGTCAACTGTGCTTTTACTATTCCTTTAAGTATATGCGGTGGATGCATACTGCGAACATAACGATTCATATGAACATCGGTCTTGGTTTCTATCCTAGCCTCTTTTCTCTCTCTAGTCGTACGTCTAGGAACGATATTCTGACAGCTGAACATGTCATTTTGAATGGAAAAAAAGTGCTCTCCGAATATTGTACAAAGCTATTTAACAAATCTTCTGTTCCATTCCATATTAGATCAACAAACCTTTGATAAAACAAAACTTTGTCATTCATAATATCCTGTACACTATAGATGACTTTCTTCTCCCATTGATGCATCACTAGGTTGGCATAGGTGTTTGCCATGGGCGTATCCATGACAACACCTGCCAATTGTAAATAGGGTTGCTCATCGAAAAAAAAATATTTTTTGTTAGAACCATATCTAATAGATGACAAATATTCTCTATTTCTGCTGCTTACATATCTGTTTCCTCACGAAGGAACACAGGAATATCCTCTATTCCATAATCATTTGGTATTATGGTAAATAATGAGTTTATATCCACTGTTACAAAAAGAAAATCATCACAATGATTAAGCATGCAATTCTCTTAACTTACCTAAAAAAAAATCACTTGTATCCCTTATATAGCTCTGGCAGCATGGTAAAAATCTACTTAGAACTGGAGATACAATTATACCGATTCAGTGATCCATCCTCATCCTGAGACTATTGGTCTTATTGGTGGATGGGGTCAGAGAATTATATATTTTCAGAATCCCATAAATTATGGGAATTATAGGACAGGGAGTGATGAAAAAATTGAACAAGTCTATAGTTAGGCTATTATTCAATTGCATATCATAAATAAATGGGTCTACTTCAGAATATCGACAATCCGGAATGTCGACTTTCATATGGCCGACACCATATGATCGACAGTCCAGAATGACGACATACTGAAATAGAGCCACCACCCACCTGGAAACACAGTAAAACTGTGTTATGCAGAGGGGCAAGCCCCCTGCACCCCCTGCTACTTAATTATTCTCACTCCGAGATCGCACTACAGTGCAGGAAAGGGGAATCTCCCAGTCCTGCACTGTAGCAGGATCTCCGCTATCAGTTGTCGGCCTTTTAAACCTTCGAACATATGGTGTCGGCCATATGAGTTTTGAACATAAGTTCGAACAACTGAAGGGGATCCAAATAAACATATTATATTCACTAATAAATTTTTTTACCATCCAAAAAGCTTATTTTCCTAAAAGTATTCACATCATCTAAAAAGTATGCATTACAAACATATATTCCTCTCTGTTCATTATCACAATTGCCCCACCGTTATCGGCTTGCTTTATAATTATATCCTTATTCGTTTCTAATCGTTTAAGCCCTTCATTTTCATCATACGTTACGTTATAATATTTGTTTTTAATTTTCTTCGCATATAACTCCCTTAATTCTTTTTCGCATACATCATGAAATGCTGTTACAACTGGAAAACTAGCTGATATAAACAAACTTTTCTTCTTACGGACATCATTTGTTTCATCATATTGTTTACCTTTAACAGTAAGATTAAGATTTAAATTCCTGATAAACATTTTTAAATCCGTTATTACATTAACAACATCATCTGAAGAACAAGGTATAAATTTCAATCCTTTCTCTATTAAAGTATTTTGTGCTAACGATAGTTCATAGCTAGAAAGGTTTACAATATCTGTAGTATTGCTACCTAACGCCATGCAGTCTTGCTCTGAAAAAAGGGGCTACTGTTCTTGCGTTTGACACCATTCATATTGTTGCTGGGTTCTTGCTGTAAAGACCAGCCCCTTGAACGATTTTGCTGATGAATTTCTACCTTCTCTGCTATTTCCAATTGAAAATGTACCTTTGAAAAAAACTAATTTGAGTTTCTGGCTGCAGCCATTGTTTCCTTCTGCTGAATAACATTCAGTAGCACCGAAGAAATATGCGGTAACCCATCTGTAGTGTCTTGATCATTATGGGTGATACCTTGAGGTTGCTTAACTCCCTTATCTGCCTTTGGTTGAGTAGATTTCTCCAAAGGCAGAGGAGGAGTATTTTTAGATGGAATGATTATTTTGGTACGGAATGTGCATCTTTAATTGCAATATAGGATAGTTAATTGATTTTATGTTTTTATTGGCTGGCTGTGTTCATATGAGTCTCCCAATGACTTTTATATGTAATGAGAAACTTTGTCAAGATATATCAATACTGAGGAAGGATTTTTTTTATCTGAAAGCTTTGTTGTATTAAAAGTTTTGGCGTTCTTGGAGTTGGATTCGGTTTTTATGTGACTCCATCCTTTAACTTCTCGTTAATCACAGCTTCAACCTTATTTTTAAACATCTCTGCAAATTCCAGGCCAATAAACATTCTGCATAAAACATCTCTTTGTATGTTTTATGCCCATATGACCTGCAAGGGGAATATCATTGGCTATGGCTAGAAGTGCCAGATGGTAAGCTCTGGGTACTACCAACTGCTGTAGTCTCTCACCCTCTGGCCCTCTTTCAGGGGTCCACTCTCTATACAGTAACCCTTTGTCCCAGTATACAGATTCCCCCTTTCCTTGAGAATCAGATGCCTCACTAGCTACCTGCCTCAGACCTTGTAATGTAGGGTCTGAGAGCTGAGCCTGTCTCAACTGTCTCTTGGTAACCCTTCCCACCTCCCCTTTCACAGGAAGTCTGGCATCCTCTGACAGCGGTCCCTCATTGTCAGCCTGGGTACTAGGACTCACCTTTACCCTTCTAGTCACTCTGTCCAACGGAACATTAGTACCTACAAGCAGCTGTGGTTCACCTTCAGTCTCACTGCTACAGGGTAGCTCCCTCCCTGAAGCGACCACCTTACCAGTCCTGGCTGCAAATTTGCAGCCTGTCTAGGTCTCTCCCAGGCTACCAGGCCCACATGCTTGTCTCCAAGCCTGACTGCATGTAACTGCATGCACACAGGGTACTGCATTATCAAAATCATTCCCTATCAGGACATCTGCAGGGATATTCTCAAATGCATCTACTTGCTGGCTTCCTTTTCCACCTTACCAGTCAAGGTGATCCCAAGCCCAAGGTATTTGGAATGGGGTCCCTCCCAAATATCTGACTGGAGTAGACTGCCCAAGCAAATAGTGCTCCTCTGTAACCATTGCAGTCTTCACAATGGTTGAGTCAGAGGCTGTGTCTCTCTTAGCAGTGGCCTCTTTTCCATCTACTAAGGTAGGATATAATCTCTTGTGGTAGTTTGGTACCCATGTTGTCTCGAGACAACTTACTGCTGGCATTTTGTCATTCCCACTTACTGGCTGTCCCACCTTTTGTTCCCCACCTTGCCTCCGTGGACATCTATATGCTACATGGCCCCACTGGTTGCATTTAAATCATTTAACCCTTGCCCTGGATGTGTACCTAGACTAGTGGCTTCCCCGCTACTGGTGGACTCTGTTGGGGCAGTCTGGGATGCCCACTATGGATTGGCTTAGACCCATAAGCAGCACTGGGTGTCCATTTCCTTTGCAGTGATGCCCTGCTTGCAAGGTATAGGTCTTCCTTCTTCCCCAAATCATCTGCAGTATTGCATTGTCTACCAGATAACCAGATACTCATGTCCACAGACAAAGTGCTAAGCACTTGTTCCCTCAACAAAAGGTCTGCTAGCACTTTAAACATGGTGACCTGACATCCACTCACCCACCTATGAAAATAAGTGCTTAGTTCAGCAACATATTCACACACACTTTCATCTACCTTGCATCTGTGCTCACAAAACTTTGTCCTATAAGCTTCAGGTGTTAACTTAAAGCATTCTAAAAGACATTTTTTTACAGTGTTATAATTTAATCAATCAGTATCTGACAATTTAGAAATAACAGTTACAGCTTTACTATGGAGTTGGGAGGGTTGGGAGGATGGCCTAATGGTTAAGGTGTTTGCCTTACAAACACAAAGTACAGGGTTTGAATCTCACAGGGGATAATTGGCTAGGCTTAAAATGGCTCACAAGGGTAGTTAGCCTAGTACTAATCTATGAACCTATGAGTAAGGGGATAAGGAACCGTACCCAGAGCCCTTGGTCAACATTATATTGTTTACATACCCTTTCAAACATATGAATGAAACTATCAAAATTATCCCCCTCTGTAAATTGTGCAAGAAGTTTACTGACCTTTGTAACTTCTGGGGTTTAGTTACTCCCTTCCCCATTACCTCCATGACTCTGGAGAAGAGTCAGCATCCCCTTTTCATGTTGCCTCTGCCTGTCATTCTCGTCAGTTTCCAAGTGTCACAGTTTCTCATTTTCCTCAGCCTTCAGACATCACAGGTTCTAATTTCCCTCAGCATCTCGACATCTCAGTCTCTCTGCTGCTTCTATTTCCAAATGCTTGGCCTCCAGGTCAAGTCTATTTAACTCCAGATGAATTTTTAAGTCCTCTGTGGAAAGGTTGAGCTGTCCATTTTCTGAGAGTTGTACATCTCCAAGGCCAGCCTGGTTGTCCCCCTGATCACTGGTCTGCAATGCAGCTGTGACCAAAGCTGCAATAATTTCTGCCTTAGTCAGGTTTCCATGCACCAGTCCTTTAGCCTGGCACATCTCAGCCAACTGGCTTCTTGTTAGTTTGCCATACTCCTCTGCTGACATGCTTGCCAGCTCTCCCTGTCTAACTATCCTAACAAATAAATAAATAAATAAAACAATTGTGATCTGAAACTTTGAATGTTTACTGCATGACTGATTGAAAGTAACAAACACCTTCAGTAACCACTGTACTTAGGCTACAGGAATTCATTATCCACACCACTACAAGCCAATTAATATGTGATGTGGCTATCCCACCACTGAATTAATATGTGATGTGGATATCCCACCACTGCCAACCAATTAATATGTGACACCCCTGCATTGGCCCAGTAATCAAGGAGCCTCAATCCTCACCACTGGCAACAGCTAGGGGACTTACATACTGGGAGGATGACAAGTACACACACAGTAACATGCAATTTCCCTTAAGAGCACACAGAGATCATAGTCAGTCTGGAGCTGGTTTCTCCCTCTTTCTCCAGATCCCCAATAAGACTCACCACTGGCACTGCTATAGGCTCAAGATCTTAGCTGAGGGACCAAGCAGAACCTCCAGCACCCTCTTTGTCCAACCAGTGATTCGTGTCCCTGCCTAAGTAGCTGACACACACACACACACACACACACACACACACACACACACACACACACACACACACACACACACACACACACACACACTCTTTGAGATTTGATTTATATACAAACACATACACACACACACACACACACACACACACACACACACACACACACACACACACACACACACACACAAACCTGGGGAAGGCTGGCACAGGTTTACTAGCTATGACCCCTTCTGCCCAAACTATAAGGTAGTTTCCACTGCCAACAATCCCTACTTATCAGGTACTATAAGGCCCTTACAAAGGGTGTCCAATCCTACTGTGTAATGTTACCATTATCCAAATGGTAGTCTGAGCAAGACTTGCAAGGTTATTTAGGAGTGGCTTGTACAGTGTCACCAAATACATATGCAAGTATCCTGAGAACTTAAATATGTCACAAATATGAGCCACAAAGACAGGATTAAATATATTTAATAATAAATAATAAAATAACGACAATTTCTGTTGAGCAGGAAAACTGAGGGAAAAGAGAACACAGTGTCAACTTTGCTGCTTGCAGCAATACTGAAACAATGACAAATATAGTGACAGCTAGCATCTGCTAATAATCCAATCCTGCTTTCCCTTGCTTACCCAGAGAACAATCCTGAGCTTAATTATTTTTCCTGTAGGAGTACCTACATTCTGGGAGTGCATTATATACTGTTTAAGGGTTTTGAAACCTTTCTCAAGCCTTTGTTAGGGTACAGAAACAATTTCAGAGTCTCAGGGTGATACATGATTTCACAATTCTCCTATGTCAGGGATACAAATAGCAGAAGTTTCAAAAGGAGAAAGGTCATGTGGATATCATATATAATTTTGATGATTTGTTTAGTAGGTACTTCCAGTCACATGTTTAGCCACACAAATTACAGGAGCTGCTCCCTTTCATATGGATGCACTAAAATTTGAATGCAAAAGTATTTGGAACAATCATCATTAAAAGCACCAAATTATGAACCTGCATTACAATTTGTGCATGTAGTTTTGTAGCTTTTGGAGGCTTCAGCATGCTGATTTGAGACATTTTTGGACCATACCACAAATGTCACAGTTGTTATTTACCAGATACCTCACAAAGAGAATAGATGGAAAAACTACAGCAAAATTCCGTTACTGTCAGTTATATGACTCTGTTTAATATGGAAAACACATCCTGAAAACTCTGAAAATGTTCAATCTATTAACCTGAGGGTTGCAACACAAAAAGAGACCACGTCAGCAGTGTGACAGCTGTTTTGTTTAAATATCACACAATGAGGCCTAGAGGAATGAGGATGGTTTGGTCATGCCTGTGATAGCTCTGTCTCTTGTTTATTACACCTAAGGGCCACACACTCTTTTTTGGACTGCAGATTATTAAATGATATATTCTCTTTTAGGAATCAAATGCTTGGCAACAAAAAATGCTTTTATATCTCTGCAGCTTTTATTGGCAATTGCCTTTATACAAGAGAATCATAAGAACTGGAGTGCAGAAGCTGCAAGTGTAGAACGTGGGGAAGGGTGTGAGGAAGGCTCAGATCACAAGTGTTCCTTAGTCCTTTTCTTCAGCACTGCCGAATTTGAGTGAAAATAAGCTGTTGATGTTATTAGCAACAGTAAAAATGTAATTAAAAAATCATAGGTGCCATCTGTCATTGAAGATAATGCAGTGGTAAAGCATTTGACTGCAGATCAAGAGGTCCGTCGTTCAAATCTGGGTGCCCCCTGCAACAGATACTGAGCTGCTTAAATTAAACATGTGTTTGCATGCACAGGAATGAAGGAATGGTGCTTAGCACAATGAAAGTCATTCAAGCTATTATAAGACTATTTTTTTGATTTATTGCAGTTGTACTTACTTTTTAATCAATGACACTATACTCAGTAACTCAACACAGTAACTTCAGAGTTAAACATCACAGGAAATATTTTAAAACAACATTGTAGGACAGTCTCAAATTAATACAGAAAACATCTGAACTAATCTTTACTATATTCCCATCTATACCCAAAAGAGACCTAAAAGAGATACTAGGCCCTAAATCTTACTTACAGCAAGGCAAGTGCAGATGGTGATGATGATGATGATGAGTGGATGTTTCCAGGTCAAAGACAAAATACAAGATGCCCAGTCTCTCTCTGAGAGAGTTCTTAAATCAGTATCAAATAATACTGCTGGGTTAGCTTGAGTGACATCACTTTTTGTCCCCTGACTTCAGTTCCCAGCCTAAAACAGAAACTAATATAATATAACATATCTGTGTTAAAAATACATATTTCTCAGAATTGTGCAGCTGCTAGGAAGTCATAAAGCAATAAAACACTTTTTTATATTTTAAACCTAGTAATTAATTTTATTTCAAGAACTACAAAAACTTCTAGCTCTAGACATTGTGTCTGCTACACTGAAACTGAAAGAGAACTTTAATAGCACAATTGTAAAGCTATCTGATTTCAACTTATTTTCTGTTCTAAGTCAGCAGGGCATGCTGTGGTTACATTTTAGCTCAGTACATAACATACAGTTCTGTATAAATCATATCAATATTCACAAATGGCATAGAATTATTTATAAAATTCCAGATAGCTGGGCTGCCAATATTTCCCTATATCACAACTGCTACTGCAGAACTGTGTTCCACTCCACATAAAGCAAAATCACTCTCTTACTCAATTCAAATGTAATTTGAACCATTAGATGTGTAACCAAAAATTCACCCAAGTTTAGCACCCCTTTCCCTCGTGGATAGGGGAAACATGTCCCAACATATCCCTTTTTCCCCCATCCTGATGTTATTTGTATGCAAAACGTTTGTGTGAAAAACTACCATGGGAATGAAAGGCTAGACTTCCTAAGATCCTCACAGATCAACAGTCTAGTAAGTAGCTATGACGCTATGAGCCTATGAGCAAGTTGTTATTGGTTTCTCAGTCCCACCAAATTGACCGGCCATATTTTTATTCAGTCTTGGGTCATCTGGGTCAGAGTCAGAGCTTTATCCCTCTGTACCACAGAGGAGGCAGGGCTTGCACACTTTTAAGTCAGCATGAGTGCTTAACCCCTCTACACCATGGAAATGGCAAGGCTTGCACAATGTTAAGTTAGAGTCAGGGCTTTATCCTGCAAAACCACACAGATGGCAAGGCTTGCACACTTTTAAGTTAGTGTTAGGGCTTTATTCCTCTCAACCATGAAGAAGACACGGCTTGTACACTTTCAAGTCAGAGTCAGGGCTTTATCCCTCTGCACCACAGAGAAGGCAGGGCTTGCACACTTTTAACAGCTGATGCTGCAAATTATATAGGCAAGGTTTGCATAAATATTTGTTAGAAAACAAATATAAAATGTCAGCCCTGCAATGATCCATGCCCTTGATTTCCCTGGAAAATCTCTGGCAACGCTTTATAAATGGATGTTAAAGAAATATACAAACGAGTTGTGCCTAAAGCAAATTATTCTAGGAATCTACACTTACGACTGCTGACTACTGAGCTGTTCAAAGCAAGAAAAACATGAAACATAGTTTGTGAGTTCTAGGATGATGTATTATTATTGTCATTAAGGTGAAAATCCTAATGAACTCTTTGATCAGTAACTGCATCGAGGAAAATCAGGCAGTGTAATAAATCAGCTTAAACTTCACAGCAGGAATTAATTTCTGGCCATGAACTAATTACTCAACTCATTTGAATATGTTTATGATGAATCATATACCCATAATCATGATGCGCAAGCAGGAAATAAGTGTGCCAATGGATGTTCATCTAAAAACATGAAGTATACTGGTCACTTAGTTATATCCACGTATGAAGTATCATAAGCAAATAAAAGTAAATTGAGATTAACAGACACAAAGGGCACTCAATATTCGTCAAATATGAAAACAGATGTGTTTGTAACAAGGCCATTTAGCAGCAAATTTCATTTTAGATAAGGTCGATTTCATGCATAATACTGCATTACTATTCTTCTTCAGTGCAGATCTAACCACATTCATTGCAAACTGGGTGATCTATGTCATTTATTAGAAAAGATAGTGTGCCTTGCATTTTAAATTCTGAAATGCTGCTTGCAGTCCCAAGCCAACTGTTCCAGAAATTAGTATCTCCATTCCACTGTGGGCCATGCTCCAGACCACCCATCAGCCTGTCAGCTTACCAACCCATCAATACTCTTCATACAGCCAGTGTATTTCAAGCAGTGAAAGGTGATGGACCATCAAAAAGCAAGGAAATGCTGGTAAACTCAAGTCAAACCCGAATTACAGTGGACTTATGAAGAATTTACATGGGTGCATCTGTCTTCAGTTCACAGCAATGCTGGCAAACTCTGATCACTTCCAGTACATATACTCCCATTATGTGATTGCATTCGTAATAAAAGGGTAAAAATACAACAACACAATTGCTGTTGTTGAACTATCTTGGCATGACTTTAATCATGAACACACGTGTGGTGCTCATACCAGGCATATATAAACCTCTGACCTTGTAAGACAGCCTTTCTCAGAAACATTACTACATGTCTGGCATTGTGCAGCAGAAACCCCTATGTATTTTGAAAATTAGTGTATGTGGAAAACATTTCAAGATTTCCATGGGTATATACAAGATAAGGCTTATATGCTAATTTTAGAATTAGTTTAAGATGCGAATGACTGTCTGTGAGAGATCTGTTCAGAGCAATATATAAACATCCCTTTTAAGATAAAATTAAGCAGACTGTTAACGTCCTGTTTCCAAATGTTCAGTATCCTTACAGTAGTTTGAAGGAAAAACAATGCAAATTGATATCATTACTAGCATTGCATTCTAGGGCCTTCCAAACTATGCAGCGTCTGTAACCACCATTTAAGGCACTGTGTAAATGTCAAATTGTGATACAGCATGCGATAAAGGATTGTATTTCACACCTCAAGGCTATGGTAACATATGAAGTAAATGGACAGACCTGCTTATGCCCTTGTTTTTGCAAACACTGGAATGTTTTTTTTTTTTGATGTGTTGATAAAATGGGTTCAAGCAGATTTTAGAAAAAGAGCATTAAAACTGAAAATCTGGATTTCTGTTTGTAAATTGTATTGCATTGTCAAGTGACCTCTTTCAGCTAACAAAACTTGTTAGAACTGTTTTCTTCTTGTGTTATAATGAATGTCGGTATAAATATTAAAGCCATCATCCTTTGCATGCATGCCCTAATTCCAGTATTATTATTATTATTATTATTAATAGTAATAATAAAACAACAATAATAATATTAACAAAACAATAATAATATTAACAAAACAATAATAGTAAAACAATAATAATAATAATAATAATAAAATAACAATAACAAAACAACAATAATAATAATAATAATAATTATTATTATTATTATTAGTGGTACATCTGTTAACTAAGTAAACCCAGCAAGCAAATAGTCCCTTTTCAGGAGTGACCTAAGAGCAATGCCCAGTTAAGTGACCTAGAGAAAGGAGTAGGGGGTTCTGCCTGGAGTATCATGTGTACAAGTCCTGCAGATTGTAATGATAGCTAATCTTTTGTTTCATAAAGAGACAAACGAAGCGGGAGATGCTATTGTATGACTAACTTCATCTTATGGATTTATTTATTTATACTTTATAATTAATTTATTCTAGACAAGCTGAGCTAAATAACCCACATTTGTGCTAGTTGTATGTATGCATATGTAGATGTAAATGTTTTATTGCCAGCTATGTATAGATGCAGACAAAAATAAATATATTTTTAGCCACACTTGGGAATAAATATTTGAAGAATAAATAATTGTCATGTGGGAGCTACAGTAGAAAAACTAAGGGTGATATTAATAAAACATGCCAAAATCAGAAAGCAAAAGGTCAAGGAATGTATTTGTCCTAGAAATCCAAAAAGAATGAAGCCTTCCCTTGGGACTAGCAGTCTATATTTACAGTAGAATTGCAGTAAATGTATACATTTACTGAAACCATCTTGATTGTCTCAGATGGTATTTCGGGCATCTTTCCATGTTAATA
>NC_056747.1:1271398958-1271408958 GCF_019279795.1 Protopterus annectens
TGCTCTTTAAATGTACCAACGCTGAGATCCCACAATAGTAGGGACGGGATATTCCAACCCTGCTATTACAGCAGTCTCATAACAGCAACGCTGATTGACTGGCATGTTGACCAAACGTAGTACAGACAGGAAAGTTGTTGACAAAATAAAAGTTTGATCTATACAGAACTTGGCAGGTGTGCCAACGGTCATTCCATTCTTTATAGAAGTCTCTTCCTTCTTGCTGCTTGTATGACCACGGAGTTTGTATAATAAGTTCTGGGGTCTGTGAAGGGCTTCCTACACATGGCAGGTGGAGACGGAACTCATTACACTCAATGTTTTTGTCTGCTTGATTTCTTGAACAGTTGTGTTTATCAAGTTGTTTCCTTATAGAATTGTAATTTAGCGTTTCATTGTGTAAGTGGGTCTTTGTATAAGACAAAAGTTAGTGTTTGTGTTATAAAATAGGTACTTGAATAGCTTTCTCTTTTTGGTTATCTGGACAATTTGGAAATTCCATTTAGAAACTGTAAATTCAGCCATCTGCTTCCTTTAATCTGATAGTCAAGGGGCAGCTCTGTGTAGAGCCATTAAGAGACAAAATGCACACCTGACTTACCATGTACATCATCCAAACTTGTCTAAGTATAACTTAGAAACC
This sequence comes from Protopterus annectens, assembly GCF_019279795.1. Taxonomy (NCBI): domain Eukaryota; kingdom Metazoa; phylum Chordata; order Ceratodontiformes; family Protopteridae; genus Protopterus; species Protopterus annectens. The sequence goes on from NC_056747.1 coordinate 1,271,399,602, forward strand.
ATTTCATCTTATACATTATCTTCGCATATATCCATACATCTCAAATGTCCCTGATTTTGCAGAATTCACCTGATTTTGGCTCAAACTTTTTCCCTTACTTTCATAAAATTTTTGATCCTGTGGTAAATCACAGAGGAGTACATTCAGTTAATAATTTTAGACACTGGAGTTTTATACTTTCTATTGTTTAGAAAATACATGTTGATGCAAACCTGTTCATAGGTTCATAGGTTCATAGGTTCATACTAGGCTATCTGCCCAAGGGCATTTATAAGCCTAGCCCATAGTTATTTGGCTTTCGCCACCCCTTTAGTTTGAATAAAACTATGCCTATTATTTTGCTGTGCCTCTGTCAAGCAGTGACACTGAAGTAATCCCTGGGGTATATCTGCGATCCCCCATCCATTGGTCAAGATTCCTCTTGAACAAGGCCAGCGAGGTGCTCTGCCTCACATGTACTGGGATTTTGTTCCACAGCATAGGGAGTCTCTGGGTGATGAATCTGTCCCTCCAGCACATTCTATTAATAACCGTGTCAAGGTTTAAGTCTCCCGCCTTGTGGTTCTGAGGGATCTAGATTTTTTGAGGTGAAGCATATTCATCAAATCAGGGTTTGACATGGCCTTATATGTCAGGCACAGATCACCTCTGAGCAAGCGGTATGAGACTGAATAGAGCTGGAGTTCTTTCAGTCGGGCAGCATAAGACATATTTTTGAGACCCTTTATCCTTTTGGTGAGGAACTTTTGGGGCCTTTCCAGCTGCTGCAGGTGTCGGGTCAGATACATTCCGAATGGGGCATTGTACTCAATCATAGGTCTAATGAGTGATGAGTACAGGGGGACGATGACCTCCTTTGATCTAGATGTGAATCCCTTCATGATCAGGTAGGCAATGTAGAAGGTTTTCCTAACTACTTTAGCAACATGAGTGTCAAACGAAAGGCTACTGTCAACCTGGGTCCCCAGATCCCTGATGGCTTCTTCTGTGCTCAGTGGATTGCCACCTATATGGTAGCTAGGGGTAACCTTGTTTTTCCCGAAGGGTATGACTATGCATTTCTTGGCATTTAACTTTAGGCCATGGCTCTGGCACCAGTTATCCGTTTCTGTGAGGCCCTTCTGAAGGATATCTGTATCAGATGTGTTTTCGACTATGGCGCCCAGTTTGCAGTCATCTGCAAACTTTGTCAGCCATAACCCTCCTGTGTTTGCTTGTACTTCAGAAAAGTAGATGCCGAACAAGAGTGGACCCAGGACTGAGCCCTGTGGGACACCACTTGTGACAGGCTTTGAGTCTGACATGGCTCCAGCAACTCTGACCCTGTGGGTTCTGTCACTTAGCCAGTTTGCAACCCATCTTGTGATGTATGGGTTTACATTCAAGCTGATGAGTTTTTCGATGATACCTGAGTGGGGTATTGTGTCGAAGGCCTTTGCCAGGTCAAGGTAGGCTGTATGGACTGCCTTTCCTCATCACTGGCCTTGGTGACTGTCTCAAAAAGTCAACCAAGTTTAAAAGGCATGATCTGCCTTTGACAAAGCCAAACTGGGTTGGATCCAAAGTCTGCAAGTTCCCTATGTCTTTATTTATGAGTTCCATTATGATCCTCTCCATGGCTTTGCAGATAAGGCTTGTCAAGCTAATGGGACGGTAATTTCCAGGGTCGGTGGAGGCACCGCCTTGTGAAGTGGGACCACAGTCGCCGTGCGCCACTCCTTGGGTACGATCCTGAGGTGAGGCTAAGATTAAACAGCTGTCCTAACTGTGGGTTTAATTCCTCATTGAGTTCGTGGAGCACACAGCCGGGGACACCATCCGTCCCATGGATGCTGTGTTTTTGCTTTGGAGAGAGCAGTTCTCACCTGGGCGTTGGAGATGTTTGGGGCTACAATCCTCTGGTATAGATATCTCTCCTTTTGGGGAGGGGGAGAAGTTTGCACTGAACCTGTCAGCCAGTATGTTGGCAATGTGTGTAGGTTCAGTAATCTTCACATCATTTTGAACTAATTCTGAGCATATCTGGGAGTTTCCTCCTAGGTTTCTAACATAGCTAAAGAAGGCCTTATGATTGTCTTTTGAGTCCTTGGCGATTTTTCTCTCAAAATTTGCCTTGGATGATTTTATGCGAGCTCTTAGTTTTTACTTATAATGATCAAAGGTGTCTTACCTTTCAAGGATTTTGCTCTATCTTGTAGTAGCTTCCTCCTTTGTTGTAGAGCTTGTTTATGGCTGGGGTCCACCAGACTGGACGCTTGCCTTTGGTACAAAGAGTCTTAGTTTTGTTTGGGATTGCCTGATCCATGCAGTCCTGTAGGTGCTGGTAGAAGGCATTTGTAAGTGATTCAGCGGTTTGAGTAATGTTTACCACTGGCTCAGGGGCCTTAAAGGAGACCACACTAGTTTTTAGAAGTGTGAAGTCGGCTTTTGAGAAGTTTTTCACTGTGGTCTTTTTATTTCAGGTGGGGGCAGGATGAGGACCTCCAGCGAGATTAGTTTATGATCTGATCTCACCAGTGAGGGGTATACTTCCGGTGTTGAACATTGTGATCCCATGTTCGTGATGATGAGATCAAGTATGTTTTCTCCTCTTGTGGGGATGGTGACTAGTTGTTCCATGGCATTTGAGTTTATGAACTCCAGGAACCTTTGGGCTAGAGTGTTTGGGCTTGAGTAGTGTTCCCAGTCTATATTAGGGTAGTTGAAGTCACCTAGTATGATGGTGTTTGGAGATACATTTATCCCCTCCATTGTTTTCAGGAAGGCCATGTGAGGTTCCTGAGTTTGAGAGGGTGGCCTGTAACATGCTACAAATTGCAGAGCAGTCTTGCCTATGGTTAATTGCACCTGGATGGTCTCCGATGCATCGAGCGTTGCCACCAACCTTGAGGTGTGGGTGTCCTTTATGAATATGGACACCCCCCCCCTCCTCTCTTGGTGTTGTCCGGAATTTGGGGCCGGAACGCATGATATGAGGTGAGACCTGATAGTGCTGGGGTGCTCTCAGGAGCCTTGAACCAGGTTTCTGTCACAGCACAGACATCGATGTTCTCCATACTGAGAAGGGCCTCGAGTGCGTGCATCTTGAGATTGAGACTTCTGGCATTGAGCAGCATTACCCTTAGTTTTTTACTTTTTTGTGTTCTAGGGTGGTAGGTTTAGAATTTGAGCCTTGCCTAAAAAAGGCACTATGGGGGTGGCAAGAGCCTTTACCAATATCCGGAAGCCTAGGGGTGACAGGTGCAAGCCGCCCTCATGGCAGCGTGGCTTGTCCAGCATGTCATCCCAGGCAGACAGACATTGATCCCTTTGAATGACACCAGAATTTAAGCCAATTATTAAAGCTGATCATCTTATCACTGTATTGTGGCATCATTCTAGGTGAAGGTAGGATACTGCTCAAGGTCAGGGTCATACCTGCCTGGGCTACATAATCAGAGAGCTCCTCAATGTCTCTTTTCATGTAGTCCAAGGAGGTACGTCTCAGGTCGTTGACACCAGCGTGGACAATGACTGAGTCATATTTGTACCTGCTGTTGAGAGACCTGAGTGCTTGTGTTATGTGGCGGATTCTAGCGCCCGACAGGCGGCTTACTGTGACCTTCTCCTTACTCAGTCTGGTGAGCGGGACGTCAGTGTGTCTGACTATGGAGTCACCTATGACAAGTATGTTTGGTGTTGTATTTGGCCTTAAGGGCAGTGACTGCTTTGCTCACTGATTTTGTTGTTTATGTGTTGTTTGTGTGGTGTATTGAGTTTGCAGTTGCTTGGGTGTCTGCTTTGGAGACCTCCGCTGTTTAGGTAAATTTTTACTCAGAGCCTCCGAGTATGTCTTAGTGTGTTTATGTGTTTGATTCAGTGGTGTGGTTGAGTTATGTGAGACTGGTATTGTGGTGTGTGTAGTTGCCTTCTCCTCCTGCCTGGTCTTGCCAGTCCTGAGTTGAGAGAGCTCAGCCTCCAGTCTGGCTAAATAGCTGCATCTCTCACAAGTGTTAGTGTTACGTGGGAGGAGGAGAGGGTTGTCCGTGTACATGAGGCAATTGTAACATTGTCTCAGAATTCCCAGATTCACCAACTGAGCAGGAGAGGATGCCAGCATCTGACCCTTCGACATGCTAGAAAGAATTATGAGTTGGTATGAGACAGAAAAGTAGTGGGCTTAGCAGGGAAGTGGGCACTCCTGGGGGGGTTTGCTAGTGAGAGATTTGTATAATATAGGAGTGCTTGACCTGCAAAGAGAATGCTTATAAGACAAGGGATATGCTTATAAGACAAGTGCTGAGCTTTTGAGAAGAAAAAGCTATTTGGAACAAGTGCTGCACTTTTTAGTGTAGGTGTAAACTGTTTAGGTTCCTAACAGAGCAGTTCTAAGGGAAAAATTGAAGAACAGACTTTCTGGAGCCAGAAAGAGTTTAACCTTGTTTAACCGGCGCTGCCCGATGCTGCTCTATTGGCAACTCCGCTAATCAAGGCTAAAGCACGTTAAAGCGTGCTTGATAGCAGGGGCTGGAAAGAAGCAGGAATAGACCCAAAAGGGAAAATAAAACTACAGTTTCAAGTCAGTAACCACCTCTACGGGGGGCAGGGAAGCTGCTCAATGTTAGTCACTGCCACTGATCAACAGAGAGACCCTCCTTCAGCCCAAGCAAAATGGCCTCACAGAAACTTTCAAACAGTTCAGGAACAGCAAGCCTGTAACTGAACTTTTTAACTCTCAGAAAAGTGGGAAAAAAGCAAGATTTTTTTTTTGTTTTTGTTTTTACAGAGATAGCAGAGGTTCACAAGTAATATCAAGTTATAACAGTGCAGTAAATGACCCCACACAAGAGTGCTAGGTCAAGGACAGAAAATATGCAAGTTTTAAGAAAAACGATTTAAAATTAAGTGCAAACAGGAAATTCAGCAAACAGCTTTTGGTTGTGCTCTAAATACAGCTACTAATACAGAAATCAAGTTTAACAAGCCAGAAAATGCTCAAGCTAGGCAGCTATGCAGAAAAACTTAGCAAATAAACAGAGAAAAAATACTTAAAATCTCAAAAGTGGCTCCTTCTTCTCTCAGCGTGTTTTCCTCTTGGAGGGTGCTTCACCAACAGCCAACAAGCCTGAAAAGACGCCCAAACCACGAGGCAACTAGGTTTTAATAGAGGAAGATGAAGGAGTTATGGAAATGACCCCTAGTGGCCAATAAAACTACAGTTTCAAGTCAGTAACCACCTCTACAGGGGGCAGGGAAGCTGCTCAATGTTAGTCACTGCCACTGATCAACAGAGAGACCCTCCTTCAGCCCAAGCAAAAATGGCCTCACAGAAACTTTCAAACAGTTGAGGAACAGCAAGCCTGTAACTGAACTTTTTTAACTCTCAGAAAAGTGGGAAAAAAGCAAGATTTTTTTTTTGTTTTTTTTTACAGAGATAGCAGAGGTTCACAAGTAATATCAAGTTATAACAGTGCAGTAAATGACCCCACACAAGAGTGCTAGGTCAAGGACAGAAAATATGCAAGTTTTAAGAAAAATAATCGATTTAAAATTAAGTGCAAACAGGAAATTCAGCAAACAGCTTTTGGTTGTGCTCTAAATACAACTACTAATACAGAAATCAAGTTTAACAAGCCAGAAAATGCTCAAGCTAGGCAGCTATGCAGAAAAACTTAGCAAATAAACAGAGAAAAATACTTAAAATCTCAAAAGTGGCTCCCTTCTTCTCTCAGCGTTTTTTCCTCTTGGAGGGTGCTTCACCAACAGCCAACAAGCCTGAAAAGACACCCAAACCACGAGGCAACTAGGTTTTAAGAGAGGAAGATGAAGGAGTTATGGAAATGACCCTAGTGGCCAATAAAACTACAGTTTCAAGTCAGTAACCACCTCTACGTGGCAGGGAAGCTGCTCAATGTTAGTCACTGCCACTGATCAACAGAGAGACCCTCCTTCAGCCCAAGCAAAAATGGCCTCACAGAAACTTTCAAACAGTTCAGGAACAGCAAGCCTGTAACTGAACTTTTTTAACTCTCAGAAAAGTGGGAAGAAATCAAGATTTTTTTTGTTTTTGTTTTTACAGAGATAGCAGAGGTTCACAAGTAATATCAAGTTATAACAGTGCAGTAAATGACCCCACACAAGAGTGCTAGGTCAAGGACAGAAAATATGCAAGTTTTAAGAAAAAAAACGATTTAAAATTAAGTGCAAACAGGAAATTCAGCAAACAGCTTTTGGTTGTGCTCTAAATACAGCTACTAATACAGAAATCAAGTTTAACAAGCCAGAAAATGCTCAAGCTAGGCAGCTATGCAGAAAAACTTAGCAAATAAACAGAGAAAAAATACTTAAAATCTCAAAAGTGGCTCCCTTCTTCTCTCAGCGTTTTTTCCTCTTGGAGGGTGCTTCACCAACAGCCAACAAGCCTGAAAAGACCCTGAAATGTTATCCATTTAACTTTTAGTGTACTATTTAAACATCATCCACATTTATGGGTCTTTGCTCCCCCTTATTATTTTTGGCTTTGTTCATGATTCGTGAGCAAAAAACGATGAGAACTAGCATTATTATCAAAGTAAATTTCAACAGGACAGCTGCAGTAAGAAACAGCAAATTGCTATTGTCCTGCTCCTGTACCTAAACCTAAAACCACATGTTAAAACTAGAATATGAGTGGATAAACTAAAATCAATCCTCCCAACAGAAGCCCACCACTGACTGGTTCCACACAGACCTCTGCTCCACTCTGCAACTGTAGTCACAAACTTTACTATAGCCAACAGAAATCTAGAATCAGTAGCAGTAATAGGTGCTGTATGCAGACAAATGGAAAGCATGGTTTAAGAATTCTAGTGGAACTGATACAGAGTTATGCAGAATGAAAACCCCACCTTTTACACCACTAATAAAATCAAAATCATGACAATGAGAATATCTTTTCATGACTTTTGCAGGAACAGAAGGCTATGTTTCAAATGTTTAGCAAAAGTATTAACGCTTGACACACAAGCACAGACATTTTGAATAGTTTGTGTCGTATTTGTGACCATGCTGATTTGTCACTAGCTTTGTAATTGGAGACTTTTTGAGAACATGAAACAATTAATGGAAATGACATTTTGAACCTGACAGCACACGGTATCAGGAGCCGAATGTCAGACACTATATTAGTTATTTTAATATTAAAGCATTTCCAGGATATCAATCTGTTTATTGTCTGAAAACAAGACACAAATGTATGTATGCGGGTTCCCTACGTTAGACCAACAGCACGGAAGATCGACACGCAAAACACCAACACCAGAAGAACGACGAAGCAGATGACCGACTAGTCGTAATCCCGACAGTGAAAACACTGACAGGGGTAACTTGTGAGCGCGATCTGGTAAGTGTGTGATAGTGAGGGACTTAGGGTTAGGGTGCGGGTAAGGTTAGTGTGCGATAGTGAGGGACTTAGGGTTAGGGTGCGGGTAAGGTAAGTGTGCGATAGTGAGGGACTTAGGGTTAGGGTGCGGGTAAGGTGAGTGTGTGATAGTTACGGACCTTAGGGTTAGGGTTTGGGTTAAGGTTAGTGCATAGATAGTTTTGTGTAAGGTTTAGTGTAGGTTTTTAGGTTGTTGGTGTGTTTGTGTTGTGTGTGTTGTGTGTAACAGTGAACATTTTGTTTTGTTAAGTGTCGGGATTGTGGTGTGTCGGGCATGTGAACTTTCGTGTTTTTGAGGTTTCGTTCTTCTGGCATCGGTGTTTTGAGTGTCGATCTTCCGAGCTGTTGGTCCAACATAGGGAACCCATATACATATATATATATATATATATATATGTATATATATATATATATATATATATCTATATATATATATATATATATATATATATATATAGATATGCACACATACAGGCATACACAAATATCTATATCTACATACGTACTATAGCTCCATTGTTTTAAATTAATTTTTTTTTATTCCCACACCACTGACTAAAAAATGTTAAGACACCAATCTGCAAACCTTCCTGAAGGGGCTTTACCATGGTTCTTCCAGGGGGCAGGGCCATTTTTCATGCTTCATTACAGTTGCATTTTGTGATTCACTATTATGTGAATTAATCAAAAAAAAATTGATCACCCCTAAGACAACCCTCCATACACAATATCTATTCTCCAGGGTTTGAGTCCATCATTCTCTGTTTGTTTATTGTGTGACTCTGTGTAAGTCATATAAGCAGACAGTGCTTCCAGGCTGAGTCTGAAAAAGATCTATTTAGATCAGTACTCTATCATGGTAAAAATTTGCATAAATAAAACATTAACATTTTAAGTCTACCCATTTCTAATCAATGCATTGCTCTCAACCCATTCAGTATGATGTCTTTCATACTTACTAGCCACCCAAAAAGGTTTAACCCCCTTCTCTCTTTCTCTGTACAGAGAATTAATGATATCAAAGCCATCACAATCTGCAGAGAATTAATAATATCACAACCATCACAATCTGCAGAGAATTAATAATATCACAACCATCACAATCTGCTGAGAATTAATAATATCACAACCATCACAGTCTGCTCCTCCCCCTTACTAGTTAACAGAAAAGCACTATTGCCTCCATGCAACGTGGCCAACATTTAGTGTCATTTCCTAATCATGTGTTACACGCAGACAAGGCCACGGGCAGCTATACATCAAGTCTGATCCATTTCATTTTGTAGAAACCATAAAGAAATCATACATGTAGACACAAATAAAGAAAACTATAGAGATGATGAAACAAAAGATGCTCATTGTCTCTTAGTTATATAGTCACTTTGGTAACCCTCTTATATTCTGCTACTTTATCAAGACTTTGCAACTGTGTTACACCAGCTATTACCACTATACCTAGTATTAACTGATCCCTGAAAAAAAACTAAACAATCATCTAAAGACTACTTGGATTTGCCAATGTGTTAAATAACGATTACTTCTTGCATTGAAATCCAGACTGTTGTCCGTCTTGTATTGCTTCCCTGTTCAGAACAACCTGTACAAATATATTATGTTCATCTGTTTGGTACTGAATATTGTAAATCTGTATAGATAAGTAAGTGCGATTTTCTGTCTGTTTGTTCTTGGTTTATTTTCTTGACAATCCTAATCTGCAATTGTATATATTATCTGTATGTATTCTCAAAGCTATTATTTGTACAGCACCTATTGCATTAACTCATTTCATTAAGTCAGTTCCTATGTATCTGATGACATTTTTGTCTTTTGGAGTTTTCTACCAAGGATTACAATGAAAAGGGGCTGTTTGAACTCAGTCATAATATCCAGTAAACAAATGTAAATAAATAAATGAATACATTATAAACCAAATAGACTTTCACGACTAAAGAAAACAA
>NC_056747.1:1271411458-1271441458 GCF_019279795.1 Protopterus annectens
TCTTTAGATGTGTCAGAAAAGTGAAAAACAATACCTTACATTGCTCAGAACAAATTTAATGCTGTCTTCACCACTGAGACTTCTTTTCTAAGCCCTGCAATATCTGAATCACTCACTCTCCTAATTATATCAAAATACAGTGCTAATCAAGGCCCAAATGTGTCCTCCATGGGATATGCTAATATCCCTGATTGCTTATTTAATAGTGTTAAACATGCCCTTGCAGACACACTCCTCAAACTGCTTAAGTTTACCTAATGGTTTTGTCACTTCTGAGTGGTGCACTGCAGTGGTGAAACCCCTCCATAAGGTGGTCCTACAAATGACCCAATTAATTACAGAACATACTATAACTGACCTCATAATCTGTGATATCAGGAATCTTATTAGACTTCATTCCCTGCAGTTAGCTTTTGGGAAAAGTAGATCCTGTCTATTTAACTTAGTAAATTTCTACAAAACAGTTATGGGGGCTGAAGGTGGTGACCACATAGTGCAAGCAGTGTCTCTTGACCAGGCTAAGGCAATACTTTAGAAAATCTATTCATATATGGTAAGATGGGTAGCAAACTGGCTGAAAGACAGAGCCCACACAGTGTGAGTTTCAGGTGCTTCATCTGAAAGTAGGTAAAGGACCAGCAGCATTTCTCATGGCTTGGTCCTGGGACCTTGACATTTTGCTATTTACTTCTCAGAGCTCAAATCGGAGAGCTGAAACCACTGGCTAACAATGTTTGCAAATAACTACAAACTGGGGCTTATATTTAAGTCACCCTATGACACCCAAACCCCACAGAATGAAGTCTCCTTAGTAAACTCTTGGTGTACTAAAAACAGGCTCAAACTAAACATTAAAAAGTATAGCAGTTTTGCTTTTGCTAGACAACCCCTCCTGTCATCATAGTGTGGACAACACTCCTCTACAGAACGAAAATGTAGTTAGGGGTCTCGGGTTGATAGGTCCCTTTCTACTGACCATCATGTAGCAGAGGTTTTCAGGAACCCCTTTACTTAGTCCATCTAATCGACAAAATAATATCATCAAAAGTCCACTGAGGTAATCAGGCCTTTATAGTTAGCATTAATTAGGCCAGTTACTGAGTACAACGTCCCCTTTGGGATTTGTCTTACTGAACATATCCAACAATAGAAAGACCCCAAAGGTTCCTAACTTAAAAGATCATAGGCCTAAAGTGCCCTGATACACCAACAAAGGCTGGAAACTCTTGTGCTTTATTCAATGTTTTATACTGTAGACTTTTGAGGGGAGAACTTTTTCTTTCTTACTGCACCATTAGAGGCCATTTGTCTGCACCATTAGAGGCCAGTTGTCCTGGACCTCCTGTTTCTATGCAAGTCCAGTATCTCCACCAATACCAGAATTAGAGGTCTAAATATTAATCAAAAAATAAACAAAACATGATGAAGGGATAGGTTTATAACCCAGCACCTTCCAAACCTCTGTAATAAACTTCTTCTGCATGTTATAAGTTAATCAGTGTGACTCACTAGCTTCCATTAAGGTTCATAGGTTAGAACTAGGCTAACTGCCCTTGCAAGCAATTTTAAGCCTAGCCAATTATCCCCTGTGAGATTCAAACCCTGTACCTTGTGTTTGTAAGGCAAACACCTTAACCAAGCATACACTATATAACTGGATGGATATATAAAACTTTACTCCAAGACTGACAAGTACTTAAATGTACTGAAGACCCCCCCCTCCATTCAACCCAGCACCATTTGTATGGGCAACTTTAACTATCCCACTATAAACTGGGAATTATACAAGATCTCAAGCATGCAGGCCCAGATATTCCTGGACTTTGTAAATACAAACACCCGAGACCAGCTCATCTACACACCCACTACAGCACTAACATCATTAATCTCCTCACAAAAGTGGGAGAACATTGCCCCCTCCCCTGCCTCTGCAATGTCCTCACTAATCAGGTCAAACCATAAAGGTGTCTTCTGAAATAAAAATAAAACACGGAAAACCAGCTAATTCTGGAACTTTTAGGAATTATTCAAAGACAATATTTCATGTCCTCCCCAAACACTGAGAATACTGCTACCTATGCAAAATTATTCACAGAGAATCTGTACAATCATGTCAATGGCTGCATTTAGATGACTATACCAATTTGGAATGATCATAGGATAAACTCAAAAGAACAAGCCACCGTAAAGGGATCCCAACATCAACAGGTTGTGTAACACAAGGAAGAAAAGCATGGCAACATTTAAGACGTACAATTACCCCGAAAGGTAAAACCTCCCTCATAAGTCCAAACAATCAACTCAAGAGGCTAAACAAGTCTATCAAAGCCAAATGTGAGGTGAAAATAGCCCCCCCAGGCCAAGGACAATCATAAAACATTCTTCACATTTGTTCTCAAGCTCAAAGACAATACACAACGATGTGACAATTTATTTGTAACTAAACCCACCTATACTGAGCCAGATGATATAGAAAATCTACTGGCTGACAAATTTAATTCAAAATGTACCCCCCTCCACATCGACACTTCTCGGGAAATACTCTCAACCATAACTCTCCCAGGTGTCACTAGAGAACAGGTCCTCACTGCATCAATAGGCCCAGATAATATCCCAGGATGCCTCCTTAACAGCATGAAACAGAACCTGTAAGAACCATTAGAATCATTATTTAGCCATCACCTCCAGACAGGCTTTAAGTCTTCCTACACAAAGATGCCAGTCACTAGCAGTGTCCCTCAAGGCTCAGTGCTGGGGCTGCTCGCTTTTTGAATCTATTTCTTTGAAATCAAGACTAACATCAAGGGCCTCTGTCTGACCAAGTTTGTTGATGGTTGCAAATGTGGCACACCCACAGAATCATCCAAAGGCACAAATGCCCTCTAAGAAGGTCTGACGGACCAATAAGTGGTGCTAGAGTCATGGTCTAAAACTCAGTGCCAATAAATGAATAATAGTATTCTTTGGGGAGACGGCTACCCTCTAAACTACCACATTGATAATACACCCCGTAGAGGAGACCCAGTGGCCAAGGATGTATTTATTTATTTATTTATTAACATTTGGTTACCTGGAAAGTCCAACTTTGTAGGATCCCATTTTCAGCGAAGGCCCTGACAGAAAAGCTCCAAAGTACTGCAAAACATTTTACAAATAACAGTTTTACAGTCTTAAAAACAATACAGAAATAAATACAGTTTTAATAATTATACCAAATTAGACAAAATATGAAAGCATTGGTTGATAATAGATGGAATTTATATGACAGTGACAATAGTTAGAGAAATTAAACATAAGTTACTGTAATACAAACAGCAATGTGAAGTGAGAGGAAATAATGCTTATTGGTTTATTTAGAGCATTTAGAGATATTTACAAAGAGATATTTAGACAGATATTTAAGTACCTATTTAGAGATATTTGGATTTGGGAATGCAAGTAGACAGTAACCTTGCTTTGATCGCAATGTGCCTATGGTAGTAAGGAAATCATTTAATATTGCCAACTTCTAAATAAGAGTATGGCATCTAGGTCCAATAAGGATGTTATTGTTCCACTGTATTCAGCCATCATCAGACCAGTCATTGAGCACAACACACCCTTCAATATGCATTTGACCAGGCATATGCAATAACTACAGAATTCACAGAGGTTTCTCACAAAAAGAATACATGCCTTAAAGCCCTACCTCTGGACTCAGTTTCCTACAGACTGCTGAGAGATGATTTATGCCTGGCCTACAAAGCATCTTCTGATCTCACTCTAATGGAACAGTTGCGCATCCAGAAAACAAATTTCATCAGACTTACCAGATCTAGGGACCTTTATCCCAGGTGGACAGTAGTCTCTCCTTTTATAATCACATCACCACAGTAGTCAGGAAATCCTTCTACGTGGCATACCTCATCACAAAAGAGTTCTCATCTAGGAAAAAAGAGGTAATTGTTCCCCTCTACTCGACACTCATTAGACCCATTATAGAGTACAATGCCCCTTTTGGAATGTACTTCACAAGACATCTGCAGCAGCTGGAAAGGCCACAGAAGTACCTCACAAAGAAGATTACTGGCCTCAAACAGATGCCCTACACTGACTGTCTCAAAAAACTCCAGCTTTACTCCATAGCATATCACCTACTCTGAGGTGATCTCTGCCTAACATTTAAAGCCATGTCAAACCCAGAGCTGTTGGACATTTTACACCTAAAGAAATCCCAATCCCTCCAAGCTTCACGCTCTAGGGACCTAAACCTTGTCACTATAATAAACAGGACATGCTGGAGGGATAGATTCCTGTCCCAGAGACTTCCCATACACCCTGGGGATCACTTCTGTGAGTCTGCTCAACATGGGCACAGGAAAATAGTTTTCTTGGGTGGCGTAAGCCAGGGAACCTTGTTGGCTAGGCTTACTTAGGCCCTCGGGCTGATAGCCTATTATCTACCTATGAACTTATGAACCTATCTGCAAAATAAAGATGACATGTCAGAGGGATACGTATGTGTCTCAGAAACTACCCCTTCTCTGGAACAGGCTTCTCACCCATGTCAAGAAGAGTTCTCCCCTAACCAAATTTAAGTGTAACTTGGACTAGTGACTGGAGAATCATGGATTTACCCCCTGGTCTAGCACTTATTCCTGTAGTAGACAGAGACAGTCTGTATATGCTTGACCACCCATACCCATGTCAACATATACCCTTAAAATAACCCTAGGATATCAAAATTGCCCGATACATTTGGGAAGCATGGATAGGCTTAAAAAGGCCCCCCTGGAGTTGTTAGCCTAGTAATCACCTATGAACTTATGGACCTCCTAGAGAAAGGTAACCTAGTAATCACCTATGAACCTATGATCTCCTGGAGAAAGGAGGTGCCACCTGATGTAGAGCACTGGCAAGGTGAGAAGGGTCTCAGGACACAGTGGCCTTGGAATATCTATGATTCTACGATATATGTTGAGACAGTCATCCTAACATGCTAACAAGAAGTTCATGCTTTTTTTTGTAGTATCACACACACACACACACACACACACACACACACACACACACACACACACACACACACACACACACACACACACTCACTCACTCACTCACTAACACACTAATGTTTTATAAAAATGAATACCATACATAGTATACACACATTTTTTATATAATAACTGGTGCAGCACATTTCAGAAAATTATTAAAGTTATTTAAAAAAGAAAAAGAAATGAAGCTACTACGACTGGGATTCAGAAAAGGTTGCCATGAGCAGTACGATTTACAACAAGCAACTGATTCCTCACTGGAACCCTTTCGGGTTCAGGGACGACCTACCACAGTATTTCCCATGAGCAGTTTCACTGTCCATCTTAAAGGATAATGAGGCACTTTGGCACAGTGGCTAATGCTAATTAGTCATGTGCATTCCCACAGAAATACCTGTGGCTACTAATTTACATTGACTAGAGATTCAGAGAATCTGTTGGCTGTACATTTTAACACAGCCAGCTGGGAAAAGTGACTTGGCAAAAAGGCTGACGTCAGTGGGAAAAAAATGCACTGAATTTGAGTTTAGCAAAGTTCAGTGATGAAGTAGGGGTGTGGGGTGTATGGCTGTGAATATATGTGTAGCAGTGTGTGTTTGTGCATGTGTGTGTGTGTGTGTGTGTGTGTGTGTGTGTGTGTGTGTGTGTGTGTGTGTGTGTGTGTGTGTGTGTGTGTGTAGTTATGTATGTATGTGCATATGTGTATGTGTGTGCCTGGGTGGTCACATTGGGGACTTAGGTAGGGGATGGAGATTGTGTGTGTGTGTGTGTGTGTGTGTGTGTATATATATATATATACGCACAAGTATTCATGCATGTGTGCATGAATGTCTGCATGTGTGTGTGAGAGACAAATGTGTGTGGGTGCCTGTACCCAAGCAAAGCAGGGTCCATCACAGGACGTTACCATCAGAAAGTAATTCTAGTACGGGCAGTAGAAGAAGGTTGAATCAGAGACATGCAGATTAGCTAATAATGAGGTTTACCTCAAATCACTTTTTTTGAGATTGCATTAATTGACCTACTTGCTGTAGGCACTTTACAGGCTTGCAAAGCACTTTCTCTCAGTCGCTGGGATGATGTTTACATGGACTACTGCACCTTTTCAAGATTTTTTTTTTAAGTTTATACAGAGTTTAAGACAATTACAGTCATTATTATTTAGTTAATACAAAACAGATTAGATTTGGTCTGGCACCATTAAAATGTCACATTCCATGTTTTTTTCATTCATAATTCATATTTGCCAAGCAAAAGGTGTGTTTTTCTAGTATATATTCTCTGTTGCTTTGATTGTTATGCCTGTTTTAATGTGATTAGTCATGTGATAATGGAAACGTATTTGTGGAGTTCTAATGCATAGGATTTAAAATACTGCTTCTGCAGCCTGCCATGATATGACATGTCCATATTGGCTCCCTATTGAAATGTGAGCATTAAAAATGCAAAGTGCGGAAAAACAAAACAAACAAAAAAAAAAAAAGAACAAAAACACAGAAGAACAAATCTCAAAAATCACTCTTCTCATTGAAACTTCTTTTTGGAGGGGGCACATACTGCACCCCCACTCCCCCCTAACTTATATATTCTACTCTAAGATCACCATACCTTGCAGAAAAGGGAATATTCTGAGAAATGGCATCTCAGACTTAGAATATGTAAATCCAATCTGTTGGCCATTCAGTCTCCATGTTTCAGGACTCACTGTAGAGGGGTCCCGACATTTCAAATGGTTACTGTCAGGGCTACATACTGACTTTCTTTTTTTCTTGTTAGGTACCACAAAGGAAGTTTTTTTGTTCATTTTCCTATTTCCAGCGATTGCAGTGCACATAATTAATCCAATTCATTGCATTTAACCATTAAAGCACAGACCCTTGTGCACTGTTTGAAGAATATCATTTTATTTTATCCTAAATACTTCATTGTAAAGAAATCGCATAGTATTTTTTTAATGTGAGTATGATCATTGATAGGATTTAAAATGCACCATTTCTGCAATATTTGACACCTTCTTGTGTCAAAGAAAGTACATTTCATTGCTTCAGTCTGCCACTATGGAACTTGGTGCCCAGGAATTCAGACAGAATCCCAACATCCATGGTAAGAGCTGTGGTGAAAAGGGATTAAATACTTCATCTATAAATCTTAAGGGGCTTCTGCAGCAGTCTTCCTTAACCCCCTGAATAGCCCTAGTCTTTCATCTGCCTGGCAACATGCCTCAACAGTCTGCTGTCACTCCCATCTGGGGCCAATCTGATTGCATTAGGTGTTCTAAGGCAGTGTGGCAACTGCTCTCTGCTTAGTGACTGCTCACTGCACCTGCTAACTGGCAGTACAACGTGTGAGATGTATGAATACATAACAAGCATGGAAGCAAACATCTCACATAAACGAACTGTTTGTACAAATTGTGAGATGTATAAATACTTAACAAACATGGAGCCAAACCTCTCACATCAGCCCACTGTTTGTACAACTTGTGAGATGTATAAATAACTTAAACATGTTGGCAAACCTCTCACATCAGCCCACTGTTTGTACAACTTGTGATATGTATAAATGCTAAGCAAACATGGAGGCAAACCTCTCACATCAGCCCACTGTTTGTACAACTTGTGATATGTATAAATACTAAGCAAACATGGAGGCAAACCTCTCACATCAGACCACTGTTTGTATAACTTGTGAGATGTATAAATACTTAACAAGCATGTAGGCAAACATCTCACATCAGCCCACTATTTGTACATCTTGTGAGATGCATAAATACTTAAACATGGAGGCAAACCTCTTACATCAGCCGACTGTTTGTATAACTTGTGAGATGTATAAATAACTTAACAAACATGGAGGCAAACCTCTTACATCAGCCCACTGTTTGTACAACTTGTGAGATGTATAAATACTTAACCAACATGGAGGCAAACCTCTCACATCAGACCACTGTTTGTACAACTTGTGCAATGTATAAATACTTAACAAACATGGAAGGAAACCTCTCACATCAGCCCACTGTTTGTACAACTTGTGAGATGTATAAATACTTAAACATGGAGGCAAACCTCTCACATCAGCCCACTGTTTGTACAACTTGTGCGATGTATAAATACTTAACAAGCATGTAGGCAAACATCTCACATCAGCCCACTATTTGTACATCTTGTGAGATGTATAAATACTTAAACATGGAGGCAAACCTCTTACATCAGCCCACTATTTGTACAACTTTTGAGATGTATAAATACTTAACCAGCATGGAGGCAAACCTCTCACATCAGACCACTGTTTGTACAACTTGTGTAATGTATAAATACTTAACAAATATGGAAGGAAACCTCTCACATCAGACCACTGTTTGTATAACTTGTGAGATGTATAAATACTTAACAAGCATGTAGGCAAACATCTCACATCAGCCCACTATTTGTACATCTTGTGATATGTATAAATACTTAACAAACATGGAGGCAAACCTCTTACATTATACCATGACCCCCCCATTAATATTCCACAACGTGCACGCTGATTGGTCAGCGTGCACGTTGTAAATCGACTTATACTAATGGAAAAAGGTCCGGTCGCCCGCACTTTTTCCATTACTATAAGTCTTTTTTAAAACACTGTCTCGCTATGTTAAAGGAGTTTAACATAGCGACACAGGTTTAAAAAAAGCAACAGAGATCTCCGTTGCTTTTTTTAAAGCCGTCTTGCTATGTTAAACTCCTTTAACATAGTGACACAGTGTGTAAAAAGCAACGGAGATCTTGCTTTCTCCGTTGCTTTTTTTTAAACCTGTCTCGTTATGTTAAATGGGTTTAACATAACGAGACAGCTTTAAAATAAGCAACGGAGATCTCCGTTGCTTATTTTAAACCTGTCTCGCTATGTTAAACCCATTTAACATAGCAAAACAGTTTGTAAAAAGCAACGGAGATCTTGCTTTCTCTGTTGCTTTTTTCAAAACTGTCTCGCTATGTTAAATGGGTTTAACATAGCGAGACAGCTTTAAAATAAGCAACGGAGATCTCCACTGTTTTTTTTAAAGCTGCCTCGCTATGTTAAACCCATTTAACGTAGCGAAACAGTAAAAAGCAATGGAGATCTTGCTTTCTCCATTGCTTTTGCCTACAGCTCTGATGTACTGCGTAGGCATGCGCAGTACATCAGAACTTCCGCGGAATACCAGACAGCCACGGAAGGGCAGCAAGGAGGCATTATACAATGCCATTATTTAAGAAAAGTGATTATTTTTTTTCTTAAATAATGTCATTGTATAATAGCAATAACCCACTTCTGGGTGTGGGTAATGCTGGATTTACCCATGGTTGGCTTTGTTTGGTCCTTCGGGCTTCGCCCTCGAGACCAAACCACGCCAACCATGGGTAAATCCAGCATTACCCACACCCAGGCATGGGTTATTGCTACATTAGCTCCCTATTTGTACATCTTGTGAGATGTATAAATACTTAAACATGGAGGCAAACCTCTTACATCAACCCACTGTTTGTATAACTTGTGAGATGTATAAATAACTTAACAAACATGATAAATAACTTAACAAACATGGAGGCAAACCTCTCACATCAGCCCACTGTTTGTATAACTTGTGAGATGTATAAATACTTAACAAACATGGAGGCAAACCTCTTACATCAGCCCACTGTTTGTACAACTTGTGAGATGTATAAATACTTAAACATGGAGGCAAACCTCTCACATCAGACTACTGTTTGTACAACTTGTGCGATGTATAAATACTTAACAAACATGGAAGGAAACCTCTCACATCAGCCCACTGTTTGTACTACTTGTGAGATGTATAATCGGAGGCAAACCTCTCACATCAGACCACTGTTTGTACAACTTGTGAGATGTATAAATAACAAACGTGGAGGCAAATCTCTCACATCAGCCCACTGTTTTTACAACTTGTGAGATGTATAAATACTTAAACAAACATGGAGGCAAACCTCTCAGATCAGCCCACTGTTTGTACAACTTAAGAGATGTATAAATAAACATGGAGGCAAACCTCTCACATCAGGACACTATTTGTATAACTTATGTGATGTATAAATATTTAAACATGGAGGCAAACGTCTCACATCAGCCCACTATTGTGATCATCCTACCTCACTCCTAAGCCTATAACATATGCCAATGCTGCAAAGAAAAAAAATTTCCAAAGCCTCCTAGAATACACTCCAAATATTCATAGCTTCCCATGCAGAAGGGAACACCTGCTCCTTCCCCAGTCCCACATACTACATATCCCCACAGATTATCCAAGATTCACCAAGAAAGCAGTCCCAAGCCCATAAGGTTCGCTAAGTCTGTTTCTGCACAGGGAAGTGTTTTAGTCATAGATGATCTATAGTCAGACGTACAGACTCCACACTCACAAGACTGGGCAAGAACACTGTGACTGAGAGCTGCTTCTCCAGTGCAAGTATTGGTGATTTCACAAGGGCCCAAACTTTCTCTAAGCCAGACAAATGTGTCTGTGACCTAGTGATGGCCCATGTGGGAGTGAATGACTTGAGGTGTACCACTCAAAGGGACATACAGAGGGACATCATGAAACTTACTATTCATGTGATAGAGGCAGGAAAGATGCAGGTCTTGTATAATATCCCACTTTCACCAGCAACGATACCTGGACACCAATACAAGCTAACTGGGTTAGTAGTTGGTGTCATTTTGTGCAAATCCAGTGTGTGTCCGTTTGGGATATGATGATTAATAAGACTTCTGGTTTCATCAGGGATGGCCTTTATGTCTTGTGTTAGAACTTCCACACTCTAGCTAATGTCTGATTTCCCATAGTGCATTGCTTTAGTTAGATTCGCCATAATCCTACAAAGCAAACTTAGACTCAAATTTCTACAACATCATGGTGGCACTGCTTGATTCTAGGACTAAATAGAATGATGCCAGAATCTGAGGCCCTTCTGCAACTGAGCGCATTAATTTCAGTGCTGTTACTGCGTCATGATTTCAATGCACTGACAGCACTTGTACAGTCTTAACCCCTTGAGTAACTGCTGGGGAGTATATGTATTTGTCATAAACCCCTTCACCTCATGTCAGATTACCTACAACCCTAACTCAGAACTCCTGGAGATCCAAATCATCCATAACAAATCTTACTACAACTTCATTGCTAGCTACAGATCCCCATCAATTGTCACTAGAGATAATAAAAATTGATTAAGAACTATTGAGGGGTTAAATATCAAACCAAATGTCTTCTTTCTAGGGGACTTCAACTACCCAAGCATTGACTGGCACACTTACACCCCTAAAAATTCATATGCTCAGTATTTCATAGACTTCATAAATACCAATGCACTGCAGTAAATTGTTAAACTACCCCCAAGGCTCTAACATGCTAGACCTGATCCTGACCAACCCAGCCCCCTCCCTTTACCCCACTCTGCATGTCTTCATGTCTGGGTTAATATGACCACCAATAAGTCATTATCTGTGTCAGACTTAGTGGGAGAACCCCCATCATCAAATTAGTTAATCTCTAGAGACTTCTCCAGGGCAAACCTACTTCAACACTTGTAGACGACATATGCAAAATTCCCAACAACCCCCTGCAAATGGACCCTGCAGAGATGTCTGCCGTATTCACCACTAATTTTTATCAACATCTAAACAGTGAAAGGTTTGTACCCATCTACCCTAAATATATTAAATTTAGGAATAAACCTCTCTGGTGGAACTCCTCCACTAATAAACGGTATGACAAAAGAAGGAAAATGTTGTCACGCTGTCAGACGTGACCCTCTGTCTACCTCCAGAACACACTGAAACATGACAGCATAGCTCTTAAGAACACTACAAAAATGTAAAGCAGAGTGCAGACCTCAGCTTAGTACAAAAAGAATACTACAAATCTTTCTTCGGTTATGTCAAATAAATTAAGGAATAACGTCCAACAGTGCAATGGTTTCATTCATAATTACATCACAATCTGATCCCAAGGAGATAGCCACTTCATATTAGCAGACATTTTTACCCCACCTCCGATCATTGTTGCCCCCAATATTTTTGAAAATTTAGCTTCCCTGAAATCACCTTGGAACAAGTTTTAGAAACCCTGTCATCAAAGGCTACCAATAATACTTATTTAAGACCAGTTAACATACCAAACTACATTCTCATCAGTGCCAAGTGTGCATTATCCAAGTCTCTACTTAAACGGTTCATCCTCAGATTATCCACAGGGCTTGTGTATGAAACTTAGAAAACAGCTATTATGATTCCCATACATAAGAAAACTTTGATTGTAGACCCAGGTGATTTTAGGCCCATAAGCCTCACCAGCCTTATATTCAATGCCATGGATGTCATAGTAGAATGCATGTGTGCAGACAAAGACAAAGTAACTGATCTAGATTCCACTCAGTTTGTGTAG
The DNA here is from genome assembly GCF_019279795.1 of Protopterus annectens. NCBI lineage: Eukaryota > Metazoa > Chordata > Ceratodontiformes > Protopteridae > Protopterus > Protopterus annectens. Next base: position 1,271,423,924 of record NC_056747.1, read on the forward strand.
GACAGGTCATATCTTCTGACCCTAGTAAACTTCTTTGAGAACAAACTATTTAAATCAAGGAACCCAAACAAAAAAAATGGCAAGTCCCAAAAAGAAAATCATGGTGCAGGTCCAATTAAAAAAACAACTTTAATAATGCACTTAAGAAATACTTATTTGGTACTGACAAAACTTATTCATGCATATCAAATATGCCCATATGTGCTTTACTTAATTTATAAATCAGTCTTGTTGTTAAAAAATAAGTAAGGCTTGAACTGAACTTTATTTGCTTTCTACTATCTTCTCCTCCATAAACATCCAAATCCAACCTGCCTCCTTTGTTGACTCATCCATTTCTTCTACATTAAAACGTTTCCTGAGATGTTCTATGCCTTTTGAGAGAGGAAATCCTTGTATGCCTCTCAAAGATGGGCCTATGCAGGCTGTATTGGTAGGCAGCCCATCACAGGGTACTCCTAAAGTTGCAGTCCATTCCCATAAGTTCTGTGGGTGCACAGAATACAGTGGTGTAATTTACCTTCTGCCACTAAACATCTTCTTCTACCCTGCTGTGCACCTGCTGTAAGTATCGCATCACTGGCCTTCATCACATGGCAGGCTAATAGTGGTATTCTCTCTCCATCATTTTAAAGGAGAGGGGGCATTCTACCATCTACGTGATCCAACTCTACCCTCTGACCAGTCAACTAACAGCTGGATTTTTAATTGATCCAGGTTGTTGGTGCCTCAAAAAAGTACCATGTATCAAGGCTGTTGAAGTGAAGCTCTCATTTTGGATCTCTTTAATAATTTTCCAAAACAGACTTTTATTCACACCGAGTAGAAAATGTCTACTTCAAGGATACACTATTTTTGTTGTACATTTTATGACAATAAATATCATGCATTAAGAGCTTGATGATATCCTTAACAGAACAGTTGTGTCTCAGCAAAGGGGAATACCTGTGTTGGTTATAACTGTCCCTTTTATTTCTAATGCATATAAAAGTTTAGAATATCACAGTGTACGCAGCTGTAAGGAGCACATCTTATAACTATTGGCATTTTAACTGTCTTTAATGTGACACAGCTATTTGCATTTTCATACCAAAGTAATAACGTGTACAGTGAATCTACTAGCCTCAGAATGAGTAGTAATTCAGGGAACTCATTAAAACTGGACTCATGGGCAGTTAGATTGAATTTTGTAAATTAGACCAATCTGTTTATTGTGAAGGTTTTTGCTAGCCCCAGTAATGTTTATACACAATCACAGACGGTGTCACATTAAAGCAGTTCCAGAGATAAATGATTATAAATGTAATTCATAACTGCATGCAAACAAAATAGAAAAACTGTGTTGGACAGACACAATCTAATCAGATACAATGCTGCATGTATAGTATAAACAAATACACCCAAACATGCCCATAGACATGAATTTTATTTATTTATTTACATTTGTTAACCGGGTAGTGTCTGAGTGGGCCAGGAGCCAGTTTTCAGCGGAGACCCGGGAAGAAAGCTCTACACACAATAATAATAATAATAATAATAATAATAATATTAATAATAATACAATTAGTAAGATCTAAAATGTATACATTAGTAGTATTATCTTAACTAAGGTAACTAAGAAAAGTTAGTGAGATAGCACAATATAGAGCATAACATGTGCTGATATGTAGATAACTGAGTATATGAACACTAACAGACACCAAAACAAGAATAAAAAAATATATAATTAACAAAATTAACTGACAAAGAAACATTACATAATGACATAAGTCATAGCACAATACAATTTTACAGCTGAATGCATGAGCATGTATCTATGAACTGCACTAAGTGTCTATATCAATACATTGAACCTTCAGGTCAGCGAACCGCATATCATCGCAAATGCCATTCATCGAATTCCCCACATATGAGGGGGCTGTGCCCCCCACACCTCCCACTAACTATATATACCAACTCTGAGATCGCACTACAGTGGGCAAAGAGCAAATTTCCCAATCCTCAATGTACAGCGATCTCAGTATGACCAGTTTGACGAGCGGCATGTTTGATGTAAGGGCACTGAAAATGCCATTCTCTGAACTGATTTTTCACTAAAGTGATAGAGACCCTGCACTTATCCTTATGCAACAAATATCACATGCTTGCAGGAGTTCAGTAAGCTAACACAGCCTTCTCAGTGAAAAATAATGCGATGAGCAAAAACACCCGCATACTGCTTTTTAGTTTGATTATGTATACACACTGAAGGCATAACACTAAAACAAAAAAAAACAAAACAAAAAGCCTTCATGGTGTAACAATAGATGTGATAATCAAAAAGTCTGACACTGTTCACTTATTATGAACTCCAAGAACTCACTATACCTTCCCCCATAATCCAGTAACTTAAATATGTGAATCGATCGCACAATACCAGAAAAAAGGAAAAATTCCCCTATCACTGATATTCTACAACCTTCTACTAACAAGACCTTCCCATTCATACTTTTTGATGTACATTTTGTTCATAGGGTCATAGGTTGGTACTAGGCTATCGGCCCCAGGGCCTATGCAAGCCTAGCCATAACAATTCCCTGGCTATTTCTTCCCACAATATTTACTTCCATGGAACCCTGTCTAGCAGGGCGACTGACGTGATCCCTGGGGGTGAATTTCCTATCTCCCATCCAATCATCAAGGTTCCTTTTGAAGAGGGCCAAAGAGACACTCTGCTTGACATGTATGGGCAGTCTATTCCAAAGTCTGGGGAGTTCAATGAAATTGACTTGGACAAAATGGATTCAGAAAGAATGTCCCTTGATGATCTATATATACATATATATATGTGTGTATATATATATATATATATATATATATATATATATATATATATTTATATATATATATGTGTGTGTGTATACACACACACACGTGTGTATATATATATATATATATATATATATATATATATATATATATATATATATATAGCGTGTGTGTGTGTGTGTGTATGTATATATATATATATATATATATATAAGTGTATATATACATACACACACACACACACACACACACACACACACACACACACACACACACACACAGAGGGAAAAAGAGAAAAAGATACTAATTCCAAATTCCAAAATTGCACAAGCTCAGATGAGAGGCCAAAATTGATAAATAATGCAAAATTCATCTCCTCAATCCTTTCTAAGTGTAGCAGAGATTACAAAAAACTGAGAACCTTTCACTGATGATGCTCTGGGCTTCAATCAAGTGGATATTGACAGAGAGCAGGTGGTTTCCCTGTCTCTTTGAATGCCCTTTAGAAGTTTTCATTATTGGAGGCCAGTGTTTTGACTGAAGTTCATATCTTTGAACACTAGGTGGCACAGCCTAGGCTCAACATAGGTGATGACCTAATGGCCCTCCTAATGCCCTGCGGGGGACAACAGTTACAGATTTGGTTTCAAATACTGACTCATAGATAGTGATGCATTTGCAAACCTCCCTGGTTTATATACATAAACGAGACGGTAGTATTATGACATAGTATCTCTGGGCACATACATGGACATGCGGTGAACCCCAATGCCTTGTGGTCAGCAGGAAGCACATGCATAAAAAGATTTTCAGGTGATCTTTAAGAAGTTACACAGGAGTCTTTAAATACTGCTTACAGCTGGATAATGTGTCCTCCGTACAACCATTTCCCTTTATTTTTTTTGGATGCTGAATGTAGGAGGACATTTCTGAAGAGAACATATAATTTTGCAGGACAGACCATACCATACCTACAAAACGTGCAAAGGACCAGCCTTCAAATGTTTCTTCAAAATAACTGCTCATTTTATAACATTTGTGCTGTTCCTCGTTTCATATCATATAAAGGTGTTTGAGATATAAAATACATTTTATGTGACTATTAGAGGAATCTTAGAAACATTTATCCTATAATCTCTAGACTTTTGTCATTTTTTCATGATTTTGCAGGACACATCAGCTTAAAGAATGTGTAAACTGGGACAGCTAGTAACCCTAAGTACAGCTTATTATAAAGTATTGCATTTTGAGTTCTAGCATCAGGGGCAGGCTCTTTCTAATACTACATTTACAAGAACTTTCATATCAGACAATGAAAGCCAGCACATGGCATTGGTGTAAATAATTTATGACATGTTACAGCGGAAGACTGCTGAACCATTATCAGAAGCCCTGCTCCGGAGAGAGCCAGACCTCCTCCATTTATTCTGTTATCGATTGTGTGATCAATGTGTGATAAGCTCTGACAAACAGTGTAACGGAATAAGGCACTAACAGACAGCTGCTGATCTTACATGCAACCTGTATGATGGCTGCTTGTTTAAAGTTCTGCAACCAATATAACAGGACTCTGCATGCGATGACTGCAAAAAACACTGCATTTATCATTGAGTGTGCATTGCTGCTATCGGATAGCAAGCATCCTGTGTGACATTGTCAAAAGCTTCACTCTGTCTAAATACTACAACCAGTAATATGATTTCTGTGTGAGATGCTTTTTTTCTGTTGTTTAGCACACTTAGATACACTACAAAATATCAATAGCTGTTAGTGGTTTACAGAAAGAAAGCTAATTTGTCTAAAGCAGAGATTTTAAATTTTATGCTTTAATCCCTTCCTGCTTCACTGATGCAGAATAGTTTATTAGACTGATGAAATATTGGTGGAAACACTGCCCATTAAAATACCAGATTTTAAAGGACATCTTACATACTTTGTATGCGTAAACACTGAAAATATCTTTCATTAATTGACAATTTCTGTTCATAAATGAGGTGGCATCTAAGTGAGTGAGGGTCACTGATTATGTCACAGGGAATGCTCCTCCCATCTTTGACCTTATAATGTATAAAACGGTGCAGTTAATGGTACATCCTCTCTCATGAGTATTCTAATTATGGCCTTCCCCTATGCTGATGGACACAGCACTGACAATGAAAGCATGTAGTAGGATGTAATGGCTCAGGACACACCCTGCTTTCAGGGATAGATACATACTATTGGTATAAAGCATTAGGAAATGAACAGTGGCGAAACAGAAATCATAGCACACAAAAACAATGCCATTTTACCTATGAAACATTTTTCCCTTTAGAAGTTTCTGTAAAAATACATGTTAATGTATTAACAACGTTTAATAGCATAAAATATGAATTGTTTAGCTTATTATCAGTCAATACATACATTCTGATAATCTCTCATATATTACAATTGTTTAAAGCCTAGAGGCCAGGACAACTTCAAAGGGAAGATAAAGGCTTGGCAGCCTGTCTATTCAGCATTAATTCTAGACTTAGAGGTTTTTGCTGTGTGAAGCATTCAAAAGATAATTATGGATCTAACAGGCAAAGGATCGATAGCATCAGTATGCTGAGCTAAAAGGCATATAACAAGACATTTGAGCAGCGATAACATGCATAGTAGCCCTATATCAGCATACTGGAGGCAAAACAGTGCTACATCATGCATGGGCGATGTTTATGACATCATGACACTATGACAAAGCAGTCTGCCTGCACCCGAAGCCCTGAGAGCGATTATGTGCATTGCCACAGTGCACAGAGATGGCAAACAGTATAAAGCAAAGAGAGGCAATATACCAAAGGCATAGCAGCAGCCTGGTAATACAGCAAGGGTGGGGCAAATGGGGCAACTTCCCAAGGGACAAAGTTTTAGAGGGTACATTCAACAAGTCTGTAAGAGTTGAAGTCCTCTTTTTTTTTGCTCTGAGGTGAGGGTGTTTGTGGATTCTGTAGAAAGCTGATTGGTGCAATGTACAAATCGGCATGATACAGTGGAAGCCAAAGTCAGTTTTTGTTTCTTTTTCTTTTACTCGGGTAGAAAACATCAACATCAGATTGCAACAATCAAGCTTGTTGAAAGCCACATTGAGTGGAAGCTTTTTTAATTTAACTTAGAAGCCTGTGAACAGTTAGTCAAAAAGGGAAAGATTTGTTTTTAACAATGCTAAGTGCTTCCTTGTTACTGACTTGTCCTATTCAGTTATCAGTAGAAGCCTTCAGGATGCATCTGTATACCATTGCTTTGCCCATTTTATTAGCTCCCTGCTAATCACTATTTGTTTTCTTGTATAACTTAGTGTACCTTTATTTCACCAGTCAGCCATCTCTCTCTCTCCCGCTCACTATGTAAAATGTTGCTGGCTGAGCAGGGCATGGATTCTGTAAGAAGCTGATTGGTGCAAATGCACCAATCGGCTGACTACAGTGGAAGCCTCAGTCCTTTTTTTTTTTCCTTTTTTTTCCCTCTTTACTTGAAGAGCTGAGGGGGTGAGTCACTATATCAGGATTGGACAGCTGTTCTAGAAGATCCAGTTATGGCTCTGCAGCAGCAGCCAATAGGAGCTCAGATGTGAATGAATGAATCTCATAGGCTACCCTGTTCATCATAGGCTACCCTGTTCATCATCATGCAACTATGTCAGAAAAGGGATAGCTAAGAAAGTAGAAAAGGGGAGGAAAAACACAAGGTTAACTAATATAGAATGAATGGTGGGAGGAAAAGGGGTATATTGTTGCGGGAACAGAGCCTACTTTTTATTTTTAAGAGAAGAATAGATGGAGACGGTTTGAAGGGGTAGCTTAGGGAAGGATAATGAGCAAGGGCAGGTAGCAGGTGCAGACGGACATACCTGGAACAGGTAGCAGGTGCAGATGGACATACCTGCAACAGGTAGCAGGTGCAGATGGACATACCTGGAACAGGTAGCAGGTGCAGATGGACATACCTGGAACAGGTAGCAGGTGCAGATGGACATACCTGCAACAGATACCCAGCTGGACAGGGGTGGCAAACAAACAAACGGTGGTATTCATAGTAGATGGCCACATGCAGACAGAAGGAAGGCAGTTAGTAGTGAGGAGTGTGAATAGTCAAGAAAAGACACAGATGGGAGGGGTTATACTGGCAAGAAGATTATCTGGACTGCTGGTATGACTAACTGACAGACATCCCCAAATGAGAGCATACCCATTTATTATACACCTGGGTGACCAATTTCATGGGCTGGATGCAACTCCAGAAGCCCATTGGACAGGGTCTGCCAGCCAAGCAACTGACCAAGTCACTCTTGGAAAGTACTCCATGTTCTAAGTGCAGGCATTCAGCTGCCTGGCCCACTTCATCAGCCATCAAACTCTGCACCTATCACTGTAAGCATAGATTGGTGACAGTTAAGACAGTAAGACACTGTAAGCATAGATGGGCGACAGTTAAGACAGTACAACACTGTAAGCATAGATGGGTGACAGGTAAGACAGTATGACACTGTAAGCATAGATGGATGACAGTAAAGACAGTATGACACTGTAAGCATAGATGGGCAACAGTTAAGGCAGTATGACACTGTAAGCATAAATGGGTGACAGTTAAGACAGTAAGACACTGTAAGCATAGATGGGCGACAGTTAAGACAGTACAACACTGTATGCATAGATGGGTGACAGGTAAGACATTATGACACTGTAAGCATAAATGGGTGATAGTTAAGACAGTACAACACTGTAAGCATAAATGGGTGACAGTTAAGACAGTACGACACTGATGGACAAAACATTTTTATAGTGCATTTATGGCTGCATCACCTGAACCTCTGTTTCCTGTTGTAGAAGTAGGTTAAGATGGTACCATTTCAGGTCACCGTGTTGGTACCTGCATTGCTCCCCTGTATAAAGGATGCACATGCATCAGATTGTGCCCATGCCAGACTGAACCAGGCTTTGACTTTTATAAAGGGACTATCATAACATGCAGCAGGTGCTGTTTGAAGTCCCTGTGCATTAGGAAGAGGTAAAATCCTGCTCTTGCTGTCACACCAGGCAGGAGCTTTGCCTTTCATGGGGGATGATGCTGCCATGGCCAATCATTTGGTACACTAGGTAAGCAATAGGGCAGACCCATGTGCACAGATGTACATTTCTGAACCATGTATTGTTTAATATACCCCATGCCTACCACTTCACTTAACATCAAAATCTCACCTCCTTCACCTTCTCCTTCCTCTGTAGTCTAGTCTAATCTTTCAAATACATCGAAAACCTCACCCTGCTTCCTCCCTGCTCTGTATATACCTAGAGATCAGTGCAATCAGACCCCTTCCTCCTCTCTCTTCCACTCCTTCTAACTTTACCACACCATTTACTCTTAAAAACCCTACCTTCAACTAATAGGAAATAGTATACCCTATATTACATACTGGTAAGGCTACAACATTCTATTCTGCGTAACTACAGCCCTCCAACTGCTTTGTCAAATTATATTCCTTGCATCTTCTATCTATCATCTCAAATCACAATGTTATTAACTCACATACTCCTAGTTTACATACTCAGTCCCCTCTCTTATGTCATTTCTTATCATATACTTTCATCACAGTCAATCGCTCCTCTATCACAGACACTCACAAAGCACGCCATAACTCTCTTCCCTTCTGTTTCACTGTATCTCCTAGTTCCTACCACTCAACATGTTCTGACCTCTTCTTTTATAGATACAGTAATTCTAAGCTTAACACATAAAATCCAACCATAAAATTTAAATCCAAATAAAAGTAGCTCCATACCTCCTTGCACTTCACTTCTACCCTAAAACTTTGTGGGGAGAGTCACCCAAACCCTGCCTCTAGACATCAAGTTTAAATTGCAGCTACAGGCCTACCTACCAACAACACCAACTCAATGTCTCCATCTTCATGTGACTCAGACTTAGTTCTGTTCAGGAAGAATCTGAGAAGCACCGGTAACAAAATTCATGACATTCATGTTTTTCTAACTTTATGGTCTCCTGATATTCTAGTTGTAACTATGACTTGTCTGAAACAAGAAGTAACCAACAAATTAAATCAGAAGGGGTAGCCGTCTTAAAAACACCTTAGAATTAACCCCACTTCATCTAACTGTCCCAAAATTCCATAAAACGGAACTGCTACTAGCCAACCTCAAAATTAACCACACACAAAAAAAAAAATCTGTATCTCACTCCTGTATATCCCAGCAGGTAATAATATTATCACTGCTGGAAATAATCTTCACTGCTTGTCTGATAACATCTGTCATGAAACATTCCTTTTAGAAGAACCTAATATTTTTTCTGGCAACCAATTAATAAGGTCAACCTCAGATTCAATAAACTTGTATGGATTCACCTAGCTAATAAATGCCTCAACCAGGTCAACAAAATACTAACCAAAAATTCATCCATGATTAGATTCTAACAAAGTACAATTTTACAGTTTCTTGCCAGATAATGTTAGCAGCCACCTCCTAACCTATTCCATAAGGCAGCAATATAATCCCACCTAAAATCATCCTATCCCAGACTGACTGTTATTCCAATTTCCTTTCTGCTGTTTTCTACCCTATAGGTAGGTACTAGGCTAGCTGTCCTTGTGAACAATTTTAAGCCTAGCCCGTTTCCCTCTGTGAAAATCAAACTTGTACTTTTTTGTCCGGGAAATAAATATTTTAACCGTTATTCCAACCACCCATCATGACTGAAACCACCTACAGACATTTATCCTTCTTCCTGTTTCTACCATTACTAAGTGAATTAAAACCAACTACACTGACTGCTGACAACCTTCCCACTGATTTACTAAAAAAACTGCTGCAGATGCATTAGCCTTTTCAGTGCCCATCCTGACCATCCGGTCAATACATAGAAATTATGGCCCTTCCATTTAGAAAAAAATCCTTTATAATCCCACTAAAGTGGTACATCAATAGAGCTTACTAAAATACTAGAGAAATTAATTTATGATTGGCTCGTAATTTGTATCTAATAGCAATCTCTTCTCCAACACCCAACACAATCTCAGACCCAACCATAGTAGTACAACTCTTCTAAATTCATCTATATTATTAAGTCAAATACAAAATGAAAGCATCTTAATCGTTTCACTTTTCCTTGACTTATCCAAACCATTTGACATAGTGGCCCACCAAAAACTTCTCTCTGAACTTGCCTTCCTCGGCCTGAAATTTTTCCTCTCTTTTTTTAGTTTGGCAGCTACCTTTACAATCAACAACAGGTACTTAAATGGCAACACGATGTCTCATCATTCCAAACAATCGCTGTTGATGTTTCATGAGGCTCTATAGTTGCACCCTTTCTATTTAAAACTTTTGCAAATAAATTTCACTCCACCCCCAAACTTGCCACTTGCATACAATATGCTGCTGATTCAGCCCTTATTTGCCCTTCCCCTTCCCCAAATAAACTTCAGGAGATCAGCCAAGACTCCTTCACTATCACTGAATCTTGGCTTAAAAGCTCTCAGTTACTCCTCATTCTTAAGAAAATCAAACTTATTGTCTTCACCCCAAAACAATTCCTTCACCAGAAGCATACATTTCACAGCACCTCATGCAATAAGAACACAGTAACCAAATAAACCAACAGTAAACCATGCCAAAGTACTGTGAGTCATAAGTGATGGCAGCCTTAAGTTTGATCAAAATGCAAGCCAATAATAAAACTCATCAAAAACATGGCTCTCTGTAGAGGCCAAGCAATATTTGACCAGCACTTCAAGGATTATCTTAGCTTCCACCTTTTTCTGACATTACTACATTTTCCCCTATTCTAACCGACATCTACATTACTTATAAATCTAAACTAGCCCCACGCTACCATAAAGTAGCTTAATTCAAAACTAACCCTTCTTACAAAACATATCATTGCTTGCATTAAAACAATTAAACTGGCTTGAACTCCCAAAGTGACTTACTCATAATTAATCACTACACATGGACATCCAGTAGTTATCAGTAAATCATACAACATTGCTGAAAATTCTGTTTAATCTCACTATGTGTGAAAGCTATGGAACAGCATTCCTACTCACATTAAACAAATAAAATAGGTAAACAGCTTCAAAACTTTGTTCAAACAGTATCTAAACTAGTCGTTGTTTTGCTCTGCTTAGCCATTGGGCTAGTATTCCCACAGTCTTTTTCATTGCATGAACACAAAATTCCTCTTCACCCTATACTTTCTGCCTCCACCTATATAACCATTATATGCACCCGTATCACCCATCTCCCAGTAATGACACTTTTGCTGTCCACTAACTAAAACACTATTCACTTTCTTTACTCTGTCTGCTGATCTCTTTCACTGTTCCTTCCTCTTCTGCCTCATAGCCTTGATATTAACTATAACCTTTATAGTTTCTCAACCTAACAGTTCTCATCCTTGTAAATATATTGTTACTTCGGGTTATAGAACTGTGTAATTGGTGTGACTGATTATACTCGTATAAAGTGTTGTCAATGAACCTATTTTTAAAGTCTGCTGTAAAATTGTACTAATTATGTAGTCATGTAATTTTGTGGAGATTTTCTCCCAGGGGCTCTGCTGAAAATGATCGCCATCCAGTCTGACTTTCCCCATCAACAAAAATAAATCTCACTGGATGCACAGTATCACCATTGGGCTTAGTTAGCACAGAGTAAAGAGAAAACAATTCAAACACACTGACACTTGTTGTTCTTCTTCTTTCAGCTTTTCCAGGTTAGGGGTCACCACAGTGGAACTCCGGTCTGCTAATGATTGGCAGTAGATTTTTACAGTGCCGAGGTGCCAGCCCAATGCCCAAACTTCAATGAAGGCATGCCCATGAACTGTACTTGACCATGGGCAGACACGCAGACTCCACACAGAAGGCACTCCAGCTGAGAATTGAATGGGAGAACCTCTTGCTGTGAGGTGACAACTCTACCGCTGCACCACTGTGGCTTAATACTGACACTATCTGACCTAATGTGCATACCTGCCCTGCTAAGTGTCTTGTGTTAGTGCAACCCAAGGTTCCATCACTATCCTGTGCAGCACTGCTTTCAGATGTGAACAGAATTTCTTGTAAATGCTGTAAAAGTGATGTGGACATGGGACATTAGGGAGAAATAAAGGGGAAGGGAAGAACCAGGTTGATAATGTAACTGTGACAACCCCACAGTGTCTGTCATGCCTGTCAAGGTGAGGGAGGGTTAGTGGGCTGTTTTTTGAGTACCTGAGATACATGTAAAGGTGGACTGTGCCTGCCTCCAAGGCTTGGACTATATCAATCCTTGAAATAACAATAATTACTGGCAACAGTAGATGCTCAAAAAGCTCAAAATTTGTATATGGATTTAAACCAGCTCATGGGTTCATAGGTAGGTACTGGGCTATTAGCCCTATGGCCATAAGCCTAGCCAAATGGTTACTGGCTTTTGCCACCCAAGAAAATTATTTTCCTGTGCCCCTGTCAGGCAGAGCCACAGAAATGATCCCCGGGGTGAATTTCCTATCTCCCATCCAATCATCAAGATTTTTCTTGGAGTGCTAATGAGGAGCTTTGTTTGATATAGATAGGTAGTTTGTATTCATTTGTTTTTGGTGGTGTTTGTTTCTGTCATACTGCTCAGTTATCATGAGTATCTAGTAGGGGCACAATAAAATGAAACACTGAACATTGTGTATTAATTATAAATACTAGTGGTTTACCTTTATTATCTGTTTCATGATTCATTCACTGCCTTTCCTAATCACTGCATATAGGCCACAATAGACTACTGACTGCCAACTGTTCCAGAGCTGAGTTTGTTTACATTCACTTGTGTGTTTGTACTAGTTTCTGTCAAGGCATGGACTCTATGAAACAGATTATTAGAGGTTGCCTATATGTGGGTGACATAGTTTATTCATGTCGTAGGTTCATAGGAGATTACTGGGCTAATGGTTTGAGACCTTACAAGCATAGGCAATATAAACTGAATTTACCCAATATATGGCCCCTAGGGGCAAGAGGATGGCATGGATTTGTGCCTATGCACTGAGAATCTCACAGCTTGCCCCTGTCCATAAGGGATGTAGACACTACCCCAGGTGTGAATTTGTGATTCCCATCCATTAAGCCAAATTAAGTTTGAACAGGGCCAGGGAAGGGCTCTGCTTAATGTGAGTAGGAATACTGTTCCAAAGAAGGGGCAATCTCTGAGACACATATCTATCTCACCAGCATGTTTTGTTTGAGTTGCTGACCAAGTTTAGATCTCTATATCGGGTAACCCTCATGTCGTTTGACTTGCAGGTGTGTAGTAGCTTCATCAAGCCTGGATTTGTGAGTGCCTTGTAGGTCTGGCATAGGTCATCCCTTGTATGTAGGAGACATTGTAAAGAGATAAGGCTTTTAGTGTATCTGCATGTGTTATGTTGTTTGCACCCTTTATTTTTTTTGTGAGAAACCTCTGAGGTCACCCCAGCTACTGTAAGTACCTAGTCATGTACATGCCAAATGGTGCCCTGCACTTAATTATTTGTCTAATGAGGGCTGAATACAGTGGGGGGACTATAATTTCCTTGGATCTGAATGTCATACGTTTACTTACAAGTTGCGCCACATAGAAGGACTTCCTCACCAAGGTGGACACATGGCAGTCAAAGTTCAGGCTACTATCTATTCATGTACCTAGATCTCTCAGCTCTGAGTCTACTCTTGGGGGGGGGGGTGCTATTGATGCTGTAATTTTCAGGGGTATTTTACTTCCCAAAGAATATGATAATGCATTTTTTTGCATTTCATGTCTGTCAATGGTCAGTTGTGATAAGTACTTCCACTCAGTTACCCATGTATAAAAATAAATAAATAGGTAAATATTTAGAAACTACTCCCCTTGACTACTTTACACAGGTCTAAAGTTGATTTGCAGGGGCACCCCTTAGCAGCCCACAATAATGACCGTGGCATAGAGTGACATGGTGTGAGTTGCAACATAGGAATACAAACTAAAAGGGGATGACAAGCTTATTTTAGAGTCAAAACATTTTTTTATGAATTAATTAATCAAATAATACAGGTCTTGTTATACATTCTGGAGAAAAAAAATGTACTACTTTCTGAAATACAGTTTTATAAATTGTGTGCAATATCCCTGTCTTTTAAGGCTGTCTTTGTCCTCAGTTCTTTATAAAGAAACATTATTTTATGCTCACTCTTAGATAAAGAATTTGTGTTATTAATTGTATGTGTGGCTGGTGACGGCAGCTTCGAACCATTTGGTTACAGATCAGACAATGCACTCAGTCTCCATTCCACTGACCAGGAACGTAGAGTCACCTCATGGGAGTCAAACCCTTTTTTGAGTTTGATCCTCCAGTGACATGTGACATCAGTTATAGAATACTGTTAGTGTGACACACATAAATGCATTGCATGACTTAAAGTTTGTTAGATGGTACAGAAGGTTTAATTACCTCTTCTTTGTCACCTCTCTGAAAATATATAGATGCTCCACAAATACAGGTTTCACCAACTTGTTAAAATGTTTCTATGTCCATATTTATAAGCAATTAAGTTTTTTTGATGCAGAATGTTGTAACAGTAAAGGAACATTTGGCATTCGTATTTCATATATTGCTTAGAATATGGAGAAAGTGTCTTCTTGGAGGCTTTGTTTAAATTGTAAATAAAATTAGATAGTGTGACTATGGTGATGCTGTTTAACACTTCAACATATGTAAAATGCAAAATGTGTACTGCATTATATTCATTTAGGCTGATTCAGAATAAGATTGCCTTTTGGAATGAGATCTTATTTACTTAGCATTACAGCTAGGGTTTATTTTTATTAAAGGTTGCCCTCAATCAGAACCTGCATGACAGAAATGCACGATTCATCACCACACGTCTCAGAAATGAAGTGTGATTCGCATTTCTGAAAGTGAATGTTAAAATTCACGGTAACAAAATTTGAGTATCTGAAGGGGATTTCATGACTACAGTCAGTATATAACCATCTGCAAATACCATTAGTTATAAACTTTTAGCATTTGACTTAAACTCAGAGAATACGTTTCTATGAGAAGTGGACCCAGGACAGAACAATGTCGGGCACCATAAGTAACATTTCTCTAGTAAGAGCAGAAACCCTTCACCTTCATCAGGTGATTCCTGTCAGTGAGACAATTTGCTATTCAAAGGACCAAAATGATTGATATTGTTTATACAGCCTGTCTAGTATGCCAAGATGGGCTATGGTTTCAAAGACCTTAGGTAGGGCAGTTTAGAAAGTGCAGAGAGTAAGACCCTTGTCCAGTGCTTAAGTGACTCCATCAAAGAAGAAGTCAACAGGTTAAGTAAACATAACCTGCCTTTCCTTAGAACAGACGTTATTTGGGTCAGGGAACTATACATCTCTAGTGTTATTACTTATCAGTTCAGCAGTTATACATTTTATGACCTTGCAAACTAAACTAATAAGAATAATAGGCTTATAGTTGCTAGGGTCGGTCACTGGGCCACCCGTACTTAGAGGTGCTACGATGGCAGTAAGGCATGCTTCTAGGACAAATCCTATGGACAGAGGTGTAACTAGTATGGAAAAAAGGGGGCAGCTGCCCCAGATGCAGGATGTCAGGTGGGCACAATCTTCAGGACTGACATTTTATTTCTGACAGCTGACACTGCATTTTCTGGAGCACTTCAGCTCTCCTTGTGTGGTCAAGTGCAGTGCAGGCATTCAGCAATGAATATCCATCCTGCATTTTCAGTTAGGAATGCATTTCTCAGCTCTCCCTGTGCTGGATTTAGCTATGGCTTCTTGTTCCGGGGCACCAGGAGAACTAGGTACAGCACTGCTCCCATGAGTAGGCTAAGGTTACAATGATTTATGTGGGGTTTGACTAAGTGATGCTTAGTATCAAGACCCATGGAACTGTTGCTTCTGGTTTTGGCAAAGACTGGTATAACCTGAATACAGTTAATTTTGTTGGGGAGGGATGTATTTTGGGATAGGGAGTACATTTATTCATAAAGCTGAAGCAGAATGTTTCCATGAGTATACAAGCAGTGGATACAGGGTCAGTGTCTTCCTATTCATCATGTGTACATCATCATTCTCTGAGCCCTGCATGCTAAACGTTCATCATCTTCATCTTCATCAATTCAAAGGTGACTTTATGGCAACAGCTTTCACTTAAAAACATGGGATGGCAAGTACGAATCAGGAGTTTGTTATAGAGTTACTTATCTGGATAAGCTAGTTAGGCACATCTGTCCCTTTTCAGGTTCACTAGCTGGTTAAGTGTCTTGTTCAGAGCAGTCAAATGGAAACTGACAGAATCAAACTCAGAACCACAGGAGGAAACATATTTATCAACCCATAGCCTTAATTCTCTACACTAAACTTCAAATGAATTTTACTTATTTGTTACCTTAAGTCTAATTTAAAAAATGCTTCCATGTTGAGTGTTTATGAAAAAGTAAGTGACTAAAGACGTCACATTTTGAGCTGCATCATGAGTTGCATTTCTTAGGACATCCATACTTGCTAAAAAATGGACAGTAATTTACACCTCAGCTGCTCTGATGAGAGAAAATGTGTAAAGCTATGTCTGTATATTAGTAAATATGTGCTATTTTTTTTCTCCCATGTCCTTGTCATGAGTATAGGATATATGTATATGTACATCATTATATGGATCTACTTTGATACATCGAAAAACCACTTAATCGAAACTCACTTTCCCATTCCCAGTTCAGCGAAACTTCGCTTTAATGAAAGCACAGATGTCTGACATCCTTTGCCTGAGAAAAGAGCCACTTGGCCACCATGGTGAACTTTGCCCTTTCTGCAATGAAGTGCGATCTCAGAATTGGAATATTTTATTGGGGGGGGGGGTTGAACCCCCCCCCCCACTTTGGTAGGTTTAGTTTTGGTCCATGTGGGGTTTTTTGTCGTGGTGGCCAAGTGGTTCCTTTCTCAGGGAAAGGATGTCGGCAGTCAGTGCTTTCCTTAAAGTGAGGTTTCTCTGAACTGGGAATGCGATTAAGTGGTTTATCAATGGATCAAAGTAGATTCCATTAAATATGTGTATTTACTACTAAATGCATGATAGTTACGTCTTTTCTTGCTATTTTTTTAATACTACTACCTAAGAAAGGAGCTAACATTGTACACAGTACACAGTTATACATATTTTTACTATTATTAAAATACTTGCAGTTGCACTTGCTTTTCAATTACACTGCCTGCAACCTTATTCAATCAATTCCCAACCTTTGCAATCAGAACTCAGTACCCATATCATTAGAACCGTAATTTTAACAACATGCAAAATCTCTCTAACTTCCAAATAAAAGCTTTTATTAATACTCTACACAGGTGCAGCTGGGACATCCTTAAAAACACTATAACTAGATGCTGACATAGAATGTAACAAGCTCTATCTCTATAACCTTAATAAACATATCCCACTCAGAACAAAAACAGTACAAGCCAACTCTACTTCATAGCTAACTAAAAACTTAAAATATCCATGCAGAGATAAAGCCTCGAAAATGTGGATACAGAATAAAGAATCAGCTGACCTTCATTTCGGATGCTTAGAAAGTGAGCTAAATACAGTATTAAATATGGTAAGAAATCACTGTTCTGAGCCTTCCTTTTTTAAACTAGCCTCCTCATTGACCATCTAAAATAGTCTCTGTAGTCTAAAATGTACTAC
>NC_056747.1:1271451458-1271533958 GCF_019279795.1 Protopterus annectens
AGGATATAAGGGCCAGTCCACTTATCCAGTTACCAAACAGACAAATAGACAAATAAATGAATGAATGAATGAATGAATGAATAAATAAATAAGTACTGAGCATATGTTTCCCAGGTAGGTCCAGTCTGTGGTATGCTATTACCACAAAGTGCCCATATATAACTCAGTAATTAGTTACACAAAACAAAATCAAAGGAGAGAACAAAGTATTTTGTTGGGATTAGTACATTATTATATCTCAAAAGGTTAAAATACTAAATGTTTATCTTTCAGAGTATCAGAGGAGATGTTATATTAATGTTTAAAGATTACTAATAATAATATTAAAAGATTATCTTCATATGTGAAAATTAAAGCACACAACGAATTGTAAAACTGAAAAAAGAAGAACCAAATGCATTCTGGATGAATGAAGGACTGAACACAATTCCTTAGTGCTTTCGTCCAAATTTATTCTCTTGAACTTCTTCAGAAAATGTTAACCTCCCAAAAACATACCCTTTAAATACACTTACATCAAATCACATGACAGATATGTCTTATATCCTCAATCCATTTAAAGGCATAAAAACATACCATAAATAAAAAAAGAAAAAAAAAAATTTGTAACAACTGCTTTTTTAGTTCTTGTTAAGATTTAACTCCTACTACTTTTTTTAAATGTATGTATGGATTTTCTATTCTTTTTTTTTTTTTATTGGAGCTTTTCTCCCCGGGCCTCTACTGAAAATGGACATGTATCCAGCTAGACTAGCCCGGTCAACAAATGTAAAATAAAATAAAATAAAATAAATAAAAACTGTCCAAATGTAAGTAAATGTGCAAATAAAACAATACAAAAAATATATATATTATATACAAATGTATAACCACAAATGTCACACTGCACACATCTTGACAAAGTTTGTCATAAAATATTGTTCAAGCATAAACTATCTAAGTGCTGAAAAGCACTTGATATTAATACTCTCTCGTTCAGACCAGGAGCTCTGTCAGCTGGCAAGCTGATTTGCCGCAGAGACTCCTTACACTCTAATGTCAACTTTTAGTTCCCTGTATATTCCATCTGAGGGACAAAGTCTATCACTGAAAAAGTAAACTTTTTGAACATAGGATTTTTGAACACACATTGGCAATTAGGAAGAAAGACTTTACTAATGCCTAATGCCTTAGCCAAACATGCTAGTCAATGTATAAGTTTCAAAAAGTTTACTTTTTTAGTGACCACTTTCTGACCACATTGGCAATGTGGTGGTCGAAGGTGAGGTGGCTGTCGACCTGGGTGCCCAGATCTCTTATGGCCCTTTCAGTATTCAGTGAGCTCCCATCAACATGGTAATTCATGGGAACCGAGTTTTTTCCAAAGGGGATGATAACACATTTTTTGGCGTTAATCTTTAGGCCATGGTTCGAATAGCAGTCATTGGTCTCAGGGTCGCCCTTTTGTAGGATGTCTGCATCACCTGGGGAGGTGATAATGACTCCTAACTTGCAGTCATCAGCAAACTTGGTCAGCCAAAGTCCTTCTGTGTTAGCCTGGACGTCTGAGAAGTAGATGCCAAACAGGAGATGGCCCAGGACCGAGCTCTGTGGGGGACTCCACTTGTAACTAGTCAACAGTCTGACTTGGAATCCACAACTTTCACTCTGTGGGTCCTGTCTGTGAGTCAGTTTGCAACCAACCTAGTGATGGAAGGATTGATGCCTAGTTTGGTGAGTTTATCAGTGATACCTGAGTGGGGAATGGTATCAAAGGCCTTGGCCAGGTTGAGTTAGGCTGTATGCACTGCCTTACCCTCATCCACAGCCTTGGTGACTGCCTCAAAGAAGTCAATCAGGTTCAGCAGGCAGGATCTCCTCTTGACAAAGCCAAACTGTGTGGGTCAAGAGTTTGGAGATTGCCTTTATCTTTGTTAAGCAGGTCCACGATGATGCACTCCATAGCTTTGCATGCCAGATTCATTAGGCTAATGGGGCAATAGTTCCCAGGGTCTGTACTTGCTCCCCCTTTATGGAGTGGGATGACTGTAGCAGTGTGCCATTCATTAGGGACATAGCCTGAGGTAAGGCTGTGACTGAACAGAGCACACAGATGTGGTGCCAGTTTGTTTTGTAGCTCATGTAGGATGTAGCCAGGGATATTATCAGGTCCCATGGATGCTGTATTCTTGGCTTTGGACAATGCAACTTTTACCTATGGTACAGAAATGGTGGGTACCATGCTTTCTTCTGGTATTGTGACAGGGCCCGGGGGGGGGGGGTAAAGTTGACACTGAATCTGTCGACCAGTATGTTGGCTATATCTGTTGGCTCAGTATAAGAGATGCCATTGTGCAATAACTCAGAGAAAATCTGGGTATTGCCTTTGAGATTTTTGATATAGCTATAGAAGGCTTTGTGGTTGCTTCTAGTGTCAGCCACAATTCTGCCTTTATAGCTGGCTTTAGAGGATTTGCTAAGGGATCTCAGCTTTTTGTTGAGAGTGATAAGGGAGGTTTTCCAGTCTTGTGACTTCATTTTTTTCTGCAACAGTTTCTTCCTTCTGTAGTAGAGTTTATTGATGGCTGGGGAGCACCAGATTGGCTTCCTTTTTTTTGGAGGAGAGCATCTTAGTTCTATTTGGTATGGCAAGGTCCATACATTTGTGTACACGGTCGTACAGTGCACTGGTGTATGATCTGACAGTCGTGCATCTATTTTCCATTGGCATGGATGCCAAGAAGTTAGCCACCTCTGGTTTTAGGGGCCCAAAGTTGGCTTTAGAGACGTTTTCCAGGGTGGTCACCTTAGCAGGGTGTGTAGGTGAGATGGAGATTTCCATGGTGATCAGTTTGTGGTCGGATTTAAACAGGGAGGAGTTGACTATAGGTGTGGAGCAACAGTCTCCCATGTTGGTGATTACCAGGTTGAGGATGTTGCTTCCTCTAGTGAGGGTCAGAATGAGCTGGTCCAGGGCATTGGAATTGATAAATTCCAGGAAGCTTTGGGCCTGTACATTGGTACTTGAATAGTTTTCCCAGCTGATGGAAGAGTAGATGAAGTCAATCAGTATGAGAGTATTGGGATGGACCTTGATAGATTCCAGGGTGTTTAGGAAGTTGGAGTGAGAGTCTAGGGAAATGTTTGGCATTCTGTAGCAGGCTATGATTTGTATTGCCATCTTACCCAGTGTTAGTTGTACCTGAAGTATTTCCGATGCATTGTGCTGGGCTACCAGTCTAGAGATGTGCGTATCCTTTAAGAATATGGAGACACCACTGCCTTTGGAGCTTCCGAACATATTCTGGGGCCAAAAGGTATGGAATGAGTTGTAACCTGGGAACACAGGGGTACTTTCTGCCTCTTTAAATTAGGTCTCCGTTACAGCACAGATGTTGACATTCTCCATTTTGAGGAGAGCTTTGAGCGAGTGCCTCTTGAGATTTAGACTTCTAGCATTGAGCAGCATGACCCTCAGATTGCATTTGTTTGCAGCTGTTACTGTGGAATTTTGGTCTTTGGAACACTGCCTAAAAAAGGTACTATAGGGGTGGCAAGAGCCTTAGCCAGTACCCAGAATCCCAGGGATGACAGATGCAGGCCATATCTGTCAAAGCATCGAGGTCTGTCAATCATGTCATCCCAGGCTGACAGATACTGGATCCCCTTAGAATGATACCAGAAATGTAGCCAATTGTTGAAATAAATCATTTTCTGCTCATATTGTGGTACCAATCTGGGTGACGGTAGAATACTGCTCAGGCTAGGGTCATACTTGCCTGGGCCACATAATCTGACCTTCTCCTTGTTTCAACCTAGTGAGTGGGATATCAGTGTACCTCACAATTGAGTCTCCTATGATTAGTACATTGGCCAAAGTGTTTTGCCTTAAAGGCATGGGTTGAGGGGCACACTGTGATTGTGAGCTATGTGTTCTAGGGTTGGTGTTGTGTTGTGGTGGTTGAGTGTGTTTCTCTCTCAGGGGTTTCTGTTGTTTGGGTACATTTTTATTGAGAACCTCCACAAAGGTTGGTGTATGGTCTGTGTTTCTATGTGTGGGTTGTGATGCTGGTGTTTTGGAGGGTTGTGTGTGTTTTATGTAGTGAGTTGCAGGTGTTAACCTTCTCCTCTTGACTGGCTAGTCCGGTCTTGGTTGAAGCATGCACTGCTTCCAGTTTGGTGATGTGAAAACTATAAATTATAAACATCAAAGTCAGAAAATGTTAGTAGCACAATCATTCTGAAGTGACACTGAAGACTCATTTGAGACTTGAAGAAGCAATAAGAGTGAAAACAAAGAAAACTTACATTCAAACTGTCATTCCCTCTGTCTTAGATATGTTTTCAAATGGGAAAGTGGTGAGTTTTGAAAGTCTAGATGAAGCAATTTGTAAAATAAAAAGAGTTGCCCATGAACGTGCTACAGTTACAGACAAAGAAGAAAGACAAAGAAATAATTAATTTAAGATCAGTGTTGCCAGAAAAGAGGAGGATGTGTGGGAGGACAGGCTGAACATGAGAAAGTTGAGCATTTGTATATATGGGGTAACCTACAGGCCTTTTAGCACTTCTGTGGATCCCTAGTGATATCTGCATTGCTTACTGTACTTATTTCCTTGTTTACCTTGAAAGAAAGTTACTGTTTGTCATTTTTGCATTTAAGTTACCTGTAACACATTGCATTTAAGTTACCTGGCACTTGCTCACTAAAGCAATTATATAAGTCAGCTCTAAAAAATTAAAAGCACTACACCCTCACAAACTCCCCTTGAGTACCTTGTTCCCCATTGGCCCTTTTTTTCAATTATAAAGGAATTCCCAATACTATTCTAGCATGTCCAAAGGTCAGTTGTCAATCTCCTCTCCGGTCCAGCTGGTGAATCTGGGAATCTTGAGGCAATGTTACAACTGCCTCATGTACACAGACAACCCTCTCCTCCTCCCAACAAATTCCAACACATGTGAGAGATGCAACCATATAGCCAAACTGGAGGCTAAGCTCTCTCAACTCAGTACTGGCGTAACCAGTCAGGAGGAGAAGGAAACCACACTCACTACAATTCCAGTCTCACATAGACCTACCACGACAACAAACCAAACACATAAACACACAAAACATACTCGGAGGCTCTAAATAAAAATCTGCCTAAGCAGCAGAGACCTCCAAAGCAGACACCCAAGCAATCGCTACCCCAAAACAAAACACGTGCAACACATAGCTCACAAAGCCAGTGTGCCGAACAGTCACAGCCCTTAAGGCTAAACAACACACCTGATACACTTGTAATAGGTGACTCTATCGTCAGGCACACTGACGTCCCGCTCACCAGGCTGAACAAGGAGAAGGTCACGGTGAGCTGCCTGTCGGGTACTAGGATCCGCCACATAACACAAGCACTCAGGTCACTCCAAGGCAAGTACAAATATGACTCAGTCATTGTCATTGCTGGTGTGAATGACCTGAGACGTACCTCCCTGGACTACATGAAAAGAGACATAGAGGAGCTCTCTGAGCATGTAGCCCAGGCCGGTATGACCCTGACCTTGAGTAGCATCTTACCCTCACCAAGAATGATGCCACAATATGAAGACAAGATGATCAATTTCAACAATTGGCTTAAGTGTTGGTGTCATTCAAAGGGGATCCAATGCCTGTCAGCCTGGGATGACATGCTCGACAAGCCACGATGCTTCGCTAGGGACGGCTTGCACCTGTCACCCCTGGGCTTTCGGATATTGGCAAAGGCTCTTGCTACCCCCATAGTGCCTTTTTTAGGCAAGGCTCAAAACACAAACCCACCTCCATAGGTATCACAAGGGATAAGAAACTAAGAGTAATGCTACTCAACGCCAGAAGTCTAAACCTCAAGATGCACGCACTCGAAACTCTCCTTAGCATGGAGAACATCGATATCTGTGCAGTAACAGAAACCTGGTTCAAGGCTCCCGAGAGCACCCCAGCACTACCAGGTTATACCTCATACCATGCTTTTCGGCCCCAAAACTTGGACCGAACCACAAAAGGAGGGGGAGTATCAATATTCGTCAAAGATACCCACACCTCCAGGTTGGTGGCACAGCACGAAGCATCAGAGACTATCCATGTGCAACTAACTGTGGGTAAAACTGCCTTCCAGTTTATAGCCTGCTACAGACCACCCTCCCAAACACATGAACCCCACTTGGCCTTCCTGAGAATACTGGAAAATATGAAGGTCTCTCCAAACACCATTATATTGAGCGACTTCAACTACCCAAACATAGACTGGGAGCATTACTCTAGCTCCAACACCCTAGCCCAATGGTTCCTAGAATTTATAAACTCAAATGCAATGGAACAACGTGTTACCACTCCCACAAGAGGGGAAAACATACTGGACCTGATCATCACCAACATGGGGACACTATGCTCCAGACCAGAAGTGTATCCCTCACTGGTAAGATCAGACCATAAACTAATCTCACTGGATATTCACATCCCGACCCCACCCCTGCCCAGAAAACCACAGTGAAAAACTTCTCTAAAGCAAATTTCACACGCCTCAAAACCGAGGCGAAATCCTTCAAAGCCCCCGGGCCTGTGGAAAATACGGCCCAGACCGCAGAATCCTTTATAAACGCATTCTATGAACACCTTCAGGAATGCATGGATCATGCAATCCCAAATAAAACCAAGACCCAATCCTCCAAAGGCAGACGTCCTGTCTGGTGGACCCCAGCCATAAACAAACTATACAATAGAAGGAGGAAGCTACTACATGATAGAGCAAAATCCCAAAAAGGGAAGGCATCTCTGATCAGTATTAGCAAAAAACTACGGGCACTCATAAAATCGTCTAAGGCCAGCTTCGAGAGAAAAATTGCACAGGACACTAAGGATAATCACAAGGCTTTCTTTAGTTATGTTAGGAACCTGGGTGGGAATTCCCAGATATGCTCAGAATTAGTCCAAAATGACAAAAAATACACCGAGCCCACAGACATTGCCGACATCCTAGCTGACAGGTTCAGTGCAAACTTCTCCCCCCTCTCCCCACCAAAAGGGCAAATATCTATCCCAACAGAGTGCTGCCCCCCTGACATCTCAGATGCTCAGGTAAGAGCCGCCCTCTCCAAAGCGAAAAACACAGCATCAATGGGACCAGATGGTGTCCCGGGCTGCATCCTACATGAACTCCAAGAAGAGCTAAACCCAAACATAAAACTACTGTTCAGTCTTAGCCTTACTACAGGATATGTACCCAAAGAGTGGCGTACAGCAACAGTGGTCCCTCTCCACAAAGGTGGTGCCTCAACGGATCCTGGAAACTATCGCCCATAAGCCTGACTAGCTTGGTCTGCAAAGCTATGGAAAGGATCATCATGGACCCCATAAATAAAGATATTGGGGACCTACAGACACTGGATCCTACCCAGTTTGGCTTTGTTAAGGGCAGATCCTGCCTCTTAAACCTGGTCGATTTCTTTGAAACAGTCACCAAGGCCATTGACGAGGGGAAGGTGGTCCACACAGCCTACCTGTACCTCGCAAAAGCCTTCAAACAATACCCCACTCGGGCATTATAGATAAGCTCACCAGCTTAAATATAAACCCCTATGTCACTAGATGGGTTGCAAACTGGCTCAAGGACAGAACCCACATGGTTAGAATTGCTGGAGCCATGTCAGACTCCAAACCAGTTACAAGTGGCGTCCCACAAGGCTCAGTCCTGGGACCTCTCTTGTTCGGTATATATTTCTCGGTGGTACAGGCCAACATGGAAGGACTGTGGCTGACCAAGTTCGCAGATGACTGCAAATGGGGCGCCATAATCAACTCTCCAGCCGACACAAGCATCCTCCAAAAGGGCCTCATAGAAACAGACAACTGGTGCCAGAGCCATGGCCTCAAGCTAAACGCCAAAAAGTGTATAGTCATCCCCTTTGGCAAAACCAAAGTGCCCACAAATTACCACATAGGTGGTAATCCATTAAGTACAGAAGAAGTCATTAGGGACCTGGGGACCCAAGTTGATAGCAATCTCTCATTTGACAACCACGTGGCCAAAGTGGTTAGAAAAACATTTTATATAGCCCACCTAATCATGAAGGGATTCACATCTAGATCAGGGGAGGTCATCGTACCTCTTTACTCATCCCTCATCAGGCCCATAATTGAGTACAATGCCCCTTTTGGGATGTACCTTACCAGACACCTGCAGCAACTGGAAAGACCCCAAAAGTACCTCACCAAGAGGATCAAAGGGCTCAAACAGATGCCATATGCTGCCCTGTTAAAGAAACTCCAGCTCTGCTCAGTGGCATACCGCCTGCTCAGAGGCGATCTGTGCCTGACGTATAAAGCCATGTCCAACCCGGAATTAATGGACATGCTGCACCTCAGAAAATCCAAATTACATTGAGCTACGCGCTCGAGAGACTTGAACCTCAGCACTGAAATAAATAGGACATGCTGGAGGGACAGATTCATAACCCAGAGGCTCCCTTCACTCTGGAATAAAATCCCAGTCCAGGTTAGGCAGAGTCCCACATTGACTCTCTTCAAGAGGAATCTTGATGAGTGGATGGGAGATCGTAGGTTTACCCCGGCTATCACTTCTGTGTCACTGTTAGACAGAGGCATAGTATACTAACCTCAAAAAAAGCCATAGCAAAATTAATTTAAAATGGGTGGCGAAAGCCAAACACACTCTGGCTAGGCTTATAAATGCCCTAGGGCAGATAGCCTAGTATGAACCTATGAACCTATGAACCTATGAATGAAGACTGAATTCTCGAGCCTCATTTGCCCAGAATCCAACCTGCTTAACATACAAGGCCATGTCAAACCCAGAGCTGCTGGACATGCTACACTTAAAGAAATCCCAATCCCTCAGAGCTACATGGTCCAGGGATCTAAACCTTGTCATCACAATAAACAAAACATGCTGGAGGGATAGGTTCCTGACCCAGAGACTCCCCAGACTCTGGAATGGATTGCCCATACATGTCAAGCAGAGTGCCTCTTTGGACCTCTTCAAGAGGAACCTTGACGATTGGATGGGAGAAAGGAAATTCACCCCAGGGATCATGTCAGTCACCCTGCTAGACAGGGGTCCAGGAAAGTAAATAATGTGGGAAGAAATAGCCAGGGAATTGTTATGGCTAGGCTTGTATAGGCCCTAGGGCTGATAGCCTAGTACCAACCTATGAACCTATGAACCTGCTAAGGATTGGAGCTCCTCCCTAAGAAATCACTGTTGCTGAGTTGTGACAGCAGTGATTTGTACATGGTGTAAATGTATTCTCAATTGATATTTTACAGTTAGCTGCACTGCCTCTTTCTGTATCAATAACAATTTGTACTAACAGTAGTCACATCTATTTACAGGTGTATTACCTTTTCATTTGTCAAAAAAATTCTAGTTTACTGTTTCTATTATTATAAGTACTATTTGTGTTTTTATCAAAATTTATACATTGTATATTTAAAATATATGTATTGTATATATCACTGTGGAGCTTTTCTCTCCTGGTCTCCACTGAAAATGGGCACTTTTTGGCCCAGTGGACCATCCCAGTAAACAAATGCAATAAATAAATAAATATATTTTTCCAGAGCAATTTTCCTTTTCTTTGTGTATGTGTGACTGTGGAATTGGTATATATAAGTACGGGAGGTGTAGGGGGCTTACACCCCACACTGGCCATTTATGGGGGGAATGCATTTCAGGGATTCCAATCCTTGGCAGGTTGAACTTTGTCCATTTACAGTTGAAGCATATATATGTGTGACTTTCGGGCATACTGGAAGTTTGTACCTGAAAATATACACTGTGTATCAATGTGAGCATGCTTAGATTACAACAATTGCAGGTTTATTGTAGAAGGATCTATGTTTTATACTATCATTATTAAGCTAGTTACTGGTTACAAGGATTTATTATGTATATGTAGTTTATGTTATCCAGTCTTATAGATGTGAAACTTTTTCTGCTGGTAGGACAGCAGCAATGTAAAAAACAAACTTTAGTAGCATTTTTATGCTATAATAAGAAATAAAAATAGTAAATTGATTGGACATGCTAAAGTGTGTCCAAAGTATCTGAGTTCTTTGGTATTTGTTTTAGATAAAGCTGAGGTGGGTCTAAAGGGAGCAGAAGAAGAAAATGTATTAGATATGAAAGAATTAAAGCTGCAGATTTACTGTTGCACCATGGCTTAATGATGTCCATTTTAATGTAAGTTTAAGGCAAAACCACTTAGGTATACAAACCCCCATTGTTTTTAATGTGTTGGGGTTTATCACTAATGGACATTTCACTTCTCCTGAGATTTTTTTTTTTCATTTTTTATTTTAGTCATTTATTTATTTACTTGTTTTTTTAAGGCTTGCATTTTTATTGGACCTTCTCTTGTTTGCATTGTGAGAATGCTGTCAAATAACAAATCCCTGAAAGGTTCACCCAGTGTACTGCTGTACTGAAAGTGCTTATTCATTTCTGCCACTGGATAAGTAACTATTCTTTGCAAGAATTAAGGTATGAATCTGTGTCATAAATTATACCACATTAGAAAAAATAGAGATGCACAAAGTCATAAAATACCAGGATTTGCAGGCAGAAATGAGGACA
This sequence comes from Protopterus annectens, assembly GCF_019279795.1. Taxonomy (NCBI): domain Eukaryota; kingdom Metazoa; phylum Chordata; order Ceratodontiformes; family Protopteridae; genus Protopterus; species Protopterus annectens. The sequence continues at coordinate 1,271,462,051 of NC_056747.1, forward strand.
ATGTGGAAGAAAGATAACCAGACAGTTCCAATAGTAGTAGGAACAACGGGTCTCATAAAAATGAACTTACAGTAATATTTAGATATGCTACCAATAAATGCAACTGTGTATGAATTGCAGAAGAAGTCATTTCTGGGCACATCGCAGGTGCTGCCAGGAGCACTTTTGGCTAATATCAAAGACTGAAACAATATGAATTTCATGAACTTTAATCTTACCCTGACTTAGGAATGGGGTCCAGTCTAGTCATGGCATTAGAAACCCGAAAGGCTTTGAGAAATTAAACCAGAAACAAGTATTTGTTTATCTTTAGAATGCTGCTAAACTGTAATGCATGTATCTATGTATGTACGTACGTATGTATATATGTATGTGTGTGTGTGTATGTATTTAAGCATCACTGTTAACTGGGTAAGTGCTGGTCCATAGAGCATTTCAGTCATGACCTGGGATAGATAGATAGATAGATAGATAGATAGATAGATAGATAGATAGATAGATAGATAGATAGATAATGTGCACGCACACACTCTCTCTCTCTTTTAATGTCTTCAGTGGTTTATGGGTTGTATTACCATGACAAGAATACACCCCATTCCTAAATCAAGATAAAGTTAGAATTCATGGAATCAATATTGCTTCAGTCTTTGATGTTTGCCAAGAGTTCTGCTCTCAGCACAGCAACATACTCAGAATTTCATTCTTGTAATTCATATGGAGTTACCTCTCTTGGTAACATTTTTGAGTACGCTAGGAAATGAGTTTCTTTTAGTTTACCCACTCCTCTTCTAACTGGAAACTCAAGGCTTTCTTTGTTCTATATTGTTCTAGTTTTTGCTCGCATGTATTGATGTTGGATAACTTTATATCTCATATTGCCCTTTTCATTTGTTCCTCAACTGATGCGTATCAGATCCAACCCAACCACATATGCTAGACTTTTGGATCCAACTCATGAGCTCCTTCCTCTCCCCATAATGCCCCAGTCAACTAGCAGTACCTCAGATCTCATTTGCCACTATCTTGCAGAGACGTGGATCCTTCTCTTGGAGCTAATTTCATTATTCTTACAGTTCGTGTCAGTACACATTCTCTAAAAACCTTTTATCTATCCTTCTCTAATTACATCTCCCTCGTAACTACTACTGAAATTTCAGTTTTCTCTTCCAATTGTCTCTTGATTCACTTTTTCTACCTTTGGTAGCTCTGTTATACCATAGTTGGTATGTATCTCTCTCTCTCCTCAAAATTTTCTACCCTTTAGACAGTATTCTTTCTACCATTGCTGGTAGTCTGCTTAGATTAAAAAATATTTACTTATTCATACTTTTAGGCCTGTTTTCCCCTTTCAAGGCCTGCTATATTTTTTCTTGAAGAATGGCTGAAAAATGCACAGGCTTTAAGAGAGTACTTCCTGTGGGCATAAGATTCCCAATTTTGATGCCCACAGGGAGTGCGTCTACTGCTTTGGAGTGTTCCACCTCAATATTGACTGGTCCATTTGTGCTGCCTTAACTCTAAGACACTTAGTGATAGGCATAATAAATTAGTACTTAAGGGAATACTACGGCCTTCTTCTTCTTCTTCTTCTTCTTCTGGGGGTCAAACTCCTGATAAATCTGCAAAATCTTCTTCAGATTCTAAGGAGTCATGTAAGAGATCCCCTACCAGTTCTCCAAAGACTACTACATCAACATCATCTTCTTCTGAGCCTCCTCAAAAAAAAAAATTAAAAAGCTTTGGATCCGACTTTTACAGATCTAAGAGAAAGCACTTGGATCCCGCACCATTGTTTATGACTGTTCCTTTAACTAAGTCTCTTCAAACCCACTCACCTGGGTTCACCATTGAACCAGTTTCTCCTCAGCTCCATTCCCCTGTTCTCCAGGGGAATCCTACAAGAGACTATAGGCCCCAATTAACCACCTCTTTCATTGGGTCCTCCAGAACTCTGTCAGAGGCTGACATGGATAGGATGATGATGAAACTCCTCAGAACTCAGATTCAGATGGAGGTTATTCTGATTCAATTCCCAACAGATCCATGAGCTTCCTGTCCACTTCTCATGTACTGATCTTTCCTTCTCTGATTCATCCCATGATTTCATAGCCCTCAGATCTGAGACTCCCGGGAGTGTCAACACTGGATCTGAAGCTGACTAGGTCTAAAAACTGATGGCTTTCCTGACTAATTCCACACCTGTTCCTTTGTATCAGGATGAGTCTCAGAGCTGAAGCATCAGCTGGGTTTCACTCTGATGTTATCGGGGTCATCCTTACTCCTTGGAGCTTCGGCTTGGACAGCTCAGGTCCAGGTCCCTCCTCGAGGCATGAATCCATGCTGGGTCAAGGCTTGCTGGCTTCAGAGGTTTCGGCTCCAGTGAGGCTAGCCATGGCTTCTCCTGGTCCATCTGCCTTTGAGATAGTGGAGAGGGCTTTTTCTCAACCGAGAGATTTGACTACTCTCATCCTTGGATCCTATATCCCTTCCTCCTTTGGGTCCAAGATCTGCTCCACTCAAGCCTACTCCACAGGGACAACTGATAGCATCTAGTATCCAGACAGTCCCCATTCAGGAACTTCCCCTCTCTTCGGATACCTCTACAGACCATCCCACTGAAGAGGTTCCATGAAAGAGAACTTGCAAAAGGAGACACATAGATTCCCCTATGGAATCTGTCACTGAAGATACTGACTTTGATGAAGGGGAAGCATCCCCCAGATCTCCACTGGATGACATCTCCTATAGAGACATCCTAGAGATCCTTAAACAAAAAGGTGGATAGTCTATGATACTCCCTCCCCAGAGGAGTCAGTTTTTCTGGAAGCTTTGGGATCCAACCGGTCTATGTCTTGGGTGACTTCCCTGGTGGATGAGCTTATCAATTTAATCTTTTGATGGGCATGGAAGGAACCAGATTCTGTTGACCCTATACCTTGACACCCAGATAAACTTTTGGCACCACCAAAGGATAGATTGCATTAGAACAAAGGAGTCTCTGTTAATGCTATGGCTGAAGTAGCAGCCATTAAAAAGGAGCTGGTGGAGCAGAGATCCTCAGTCCATCACCCCTAACAGAGAGTCCAGGGCATTGGACAGGTTTGGAAAGTGCATTTTGCTTCAGTAACCTTTGTCTTGAGGTCCCCAAATTACTTAGTGCACTTCACAAGACTACAGCAGAATTTGACCAAGAAACTCTCTGAATCCCTTTTGGAGTCCATGTCTGTGGAGGACTACAAGAGATCCTCTTCACAGTTGGCCACTTGGGTCTATATGACAGTATCGAATGGACTAAATAGCGAATGCTAGTTAGTCGATCTGATACTGTCGAAATGGCAAAATAGCGAAGTCACGGAACATCTAAATTTTTTCCAGGGAAAAAATTTGCTGTTCCGTTTGTTCGATATTTTGTTGTTCGGATATTATCAGTACAATGAAATAGCATTCGCTATTTTCATCGTACGATAATATAATATAGACGCGGCCACTCTATTATCCATTTCCAGTGTGTCCATGAGGTTAATATCCCATGTTGAGCAGGGTACCCCACAGGTGGCCAGTTCAGGCATAGCCATTAGGAGACATGTCTGGATGTGTTTATGTGACTTTGCAGAGTCTTTCAAGTCTTCTTTCATCAGTGCTCCTTTTGATGGAACATCTTTGTTTGGCTCTACTGTGAAATAAATGCTTTCCTGGAGTGAACAAAATGGAAAGACCCTGTCTGCCTTAGGGATATGCTTTTCTACCCCTCAACAATCTTTTTCTCGAATCAAAGAGGAGGCAAGAAAATGTAGTTCTGTAAGTCCTAGGGACCTTTCCAGGATTCACATGGGGAAAAATCCTACAGAGGTGGGGAGGGGGTCAAATTGAAGACACCATCCTTGTGGCAGGGGAGACCTGCAGAACCAGGGTTTGCAAGATTCCTTTACAGATAAATCCTTCCAGCTCTCTGAAGAGGTGCCTGACTGCTCATCTCTGGAGGCAGTTGGGGATCACGTGTCTTAACACCCAGACACCTGGGCTTCTTTAACAAAAGATTCTTGGGTGCTAAAAATAATATCCAGAGGTTATTTCATACCATTTTTCCATATTCCTTCAACTAAAAGAAGAAAGCTTCCCCATATCCTACCCAGTGAGAATAAGCTACAGCTCAAAAGATTTAAAAGCTGATAGACAAAAGAGTCATCCAGGAGGTCCCACCAGACAAAAGAGGATTTGAAATTTACTCAAGGTTCTTTTTAGTGTTAAAGAAGACCAGGGACCTGAGATCATTTCTGGATGTAAGCGAACTGAACCAATTTGTGAAGTCAAAGTTCTGAATGGTCACGTTTCAGTCCATTCTGTCTTTTCTACTCAAGGATGATTGATCTTCAGGAAGTGTACTATCACATTAGGATGAATGGACAATCCTGAAGATTTCTGCACTTTTGGCTGGGGGCCAGTCACTATCAGTTTAGAGCCCTGCCCTTTGGTCTCACCACAGCTCCCAGGGTTTTTACCAAATGTATGGCAGTGGTAGCAGCTCAGCTGAGAGTGCTGGGATCATACTTCTCAACCTCTTAGTGCAAGAAATGTGGAGAAAGCCTGACAGAATTGGTAGACAAAGGCCCCAAAATAGGGACAACTTTTAAATATTGCTCTTATAAACCTAGAAAGTTGCTAAAGTAACAGGGTTTGTCTTAGCATATATTTAGGGATTTGAAATCTGAAACTCAAATGTATGCCATTATTTGGTGACTTCAGTCCTCAGATCATACCAGTGATTTGCCAGAAAACCTCAAATTGTATAAGGAACAAACCAAAAATATGATGCAAAAATCTGGACATTGTCTGAAAATCTGTAAAGTTGAGAGGTATGACTGATATGCTGAGTGTTTCCAGACCTAGATGACTGGCTCTTCACCTCTCCAACCAAGCATCTTATAGACCAATCCAAAGGACTATATGCTCCAACTTATTAAAGGCTAGACATTTCAGTCAATACCTCCAAATCTCAAGTACAATCTGTACAGAGCCTGGAGTTCATAGGTGCACAGATGAACACAGTAAGTCAGATACAGATAACCTCTGTTCCTTTACATTGTGTGGACATGATCAAGTTTCAGGTACAGCAAATTCTTGTTCACCCTTCTCCTCCAAGCAGACTTGTCCTTCAGGCTTTAGGTTCAATGGCAGCTGCCATAACCTTAGTTCCAATTGCCTATTTTTATATACGTGCTCTCCAATGGACTAGCTGTTCAGTGGTCTGTTCTACATAATGCCTTGTCCTTTCCAGTCAAACTGACTCAAGTCTGCAAGGATCACCATTAGTGGATTCAGTCAGGCAAAGTTTATTTAGGCTGTCCTTTTATTCTGTTGCTTCCAGTAGCCACAGTGACCACAAACACCTCCCATTTGGGGTTGGGGGGCATTTCTTGGGACAGACAGTCCAAAGCATGTGGTCCCCCATTTGCATATGAATGTTAAAGAAATTAGAGTGATCCTAATAGCATTGCAGGCCTTTCAAGATATCCTTCCTCTGTGGACCATTGCGATACAAGCCAACATGTCTGTGGTTTGGTACATCAACAAGCAGGGCGAATGTAATCTTATGCTCTTTGTCGAGAGGCAATGAGAGTGCGGCAGTGGGCAATCTCTTCCAACCACTTCCTTATGGCAATGCACATACCAGGGAAATCCAACATTCTAGCAGACAAACTCAGAAGGTCTGTTCTGATGCCTCAGAAGTGGTCTTTCAATCGGTCAGTGGCAGAGATAATTTTCCATCATCAGTAGCAACCTTGCTGTGATCTGTTTGCACCTCCCCATAACAGCAAGTGCAGGATTTGTTTTACCCTAATCCCCCTGAAGAGGAGTCACCAAGAGATGCTCTAGTCCATGTTTGGCCCTCCAGTTTATTCCCTATTACCTCTGATTCCAACATTCATTCAGAAAGTACTTTGGTTGAAGAGCTTTATTATCCTCATTGCTGTCTTTTGGCCTCTCCAGTGTGGTTCGCCTTCCTGTGTTCTCATCTTCCATACCCTCTACGGATACTGGACCCCAGTCTTGTTCTTCTGTTGCATCCCTCCAGGGTGAAGCATTCCAATGTTCCAGGCCTCAAACTGGCCACATGGTTTCTCCAGCTCCAGCAGTCAGCCCAGGCTTTCCTCCACAGGCTGACAAATACTTCTATCTTCCTAGAAAGTTACTACAAGGAAGATCTACTGGAGTAAATGGAAACGATTTTCAATCTGTGCTCATCAGAAAGAAATTGATCCTTTCACTACTCTTATATCCATGGTTCTAGAATATTTAGCATCTATTTTTCATGAAGGTGGTAGTTTTTCCACACTCTAAGTACAATAGCAGCTATATATGACTTTTATCAGGAGGAAATGCTTCCTCTTTATTAGCTTCTACCAAATTGTGCAAGGCTTTTCTGAAAGGCACTTTCTTAGTTACTTAGACCTCCATTGAAAGACCATCACCTTCTTAGGACTTAAAAGTCGTACTCCAAGGGTTGACCCAACAACACTTTGAACTATCAACTAAGTCTCATTTAAAATTTGTGTCTCAGAAAACAACATTCCTAGTAGCTATTACATCTGGAGGTGAATTTCTGAGCTCCAGGCTCTATCTTACAAATCCCCTTGCATTATTTTTCACAAAGATATTGTCACTTTATGAAAAAATCCATCTCTCTTACCAAAGGCAGCATCTGAATCGAATATCAATGAAACAATTAATTTGCCAGTTTTCTTCCCTAATTTTTCTAATATGGGAGAGTATATGTTGCATCTTTTAGATGTACATAGACAAATACATTTTTATCTCCACTGAACAAAAGATTTCAGGAAGTTGGAACAGCTCTTTGTTTCTTTCTCCCCTAACAGATTGGGACTACAAGTTTCTAAAGTTACCCTGGCCGAATGGATTACTGATTGCATTTATTTTTGTTTATATTCAACAAGACCTGTCCCTATAAAAGCCTCCTAAAGCGCATTCGATTAGATCCATGGCAATCGTCTTCTGCCTTTTGGTATAGAACTTTCACTGATGATATTTGTGCAGCAACTACCTGATCTAATGCTCATACCTTTATTGCTCATTGCAAACTAGATGTGACCCCCCCCCCTCAGAAGCAGAACTGCTTTTGGTTCTGCACTTCTCTGATATATCCTTCCATGAAGGCTACCCAAAATCCATATATCTGGAGAATCTGTCCCATCAGCTGAGGAGCAAATGAAAAATACATCAGATATTAAAGCTATGCAGTCACCATAACTATGCATCTGTGTCCATTTTGGAGTAACTTTGTGGATACTGTGGAATCCTTTGTCGCAGGTTTGATCCCCAGCTCTGCTGTTCTCTTCTTTCACTATCGTAGGATCTATAAGGCAGCAAACTCGATCTGAGGTATTGCTAGTTGACTGGACATTATGGGTAGAGGGAAGAGCTTGTGAGTTGGATACAAGAGTCTAGTGTATGTGGCCGAGATGGATCTGAGGTCAGATCCAATACACATAAGTTGAGGAAAAATGAAAATGGACAAGACAGATGCATAGTTATGGTGAGTACATAACTTTCATGTCTCTCCATATGTAGGGCATTGTAATCCTCAGATGTAACTATTTCAATAAGTAAAACTGTTTTTTGTCTTATTTATTTATTTGTCTGTATCAACCCCCCTCAAGTGTTACAATGTCAGAATTGATTAATTGCATAAAATATGGTGTTCAGAGACAACAGTCTATTTCACCCAGCAGTACTGACAAAACTATTAAGCAATAAAAGTCAAGCTTTGCAGAAATACTTAATGACCAAATCATACTTATGATGTACTGTTATAATTTGATCAGTGTAATAAATTCTTGGCAAATTAAAGATACTCTGAGTCTAGTACTAATTTCTACTATAGAACAATAAAAATTGTTACAAAAGTGCAGGGATGATGTTGATGTAACTGGTCCTTTTCTGACTAAGGCACCATTTATAGAGACAGTAAACCTACATAACCTTCCATAAACTATTTTAGTTCATTATTTAATTTTTTTTGTGATTTTTCTACAGACCCCCCCCCCTCTGATTTTAATCATTTAAGTATCCTTGCACTGAGTACATATTATGGGTATTTTATTGCATTATACATATTGTAAATAATGTCTCGTTTTCTTTTGTATTTCTGTTACTTTGCTGTCTTTGATTTGTACCTTTTAACAAAATTTACCATATTGCCTCTTGGGGCCTGTGTTATGGCTAACGGTCAGGTGACCAGCCCACCTACCACGTTAATTAATGATACATGCATGCATACATACATAAGTAATTACACTAACTAGCTTAATATCTCCATGACCAAATAACTCAAGTATGCTGGCAACAAATGGCATAAAAGTAAGAGCAACTGGCAGTTGGTCCAGAGGTTAACGTTATGAGTTGTAATTCCTGTGGTACAGGGTTTGATTTCACTCTGTTTCTTATTCTGTGACACTGACAATCAATTTAAGCAGACAGTGCTTTACGACAACTGGGAATTTAAGTTAGGTGCTTCAGTTGTCCTGTGGATGGCAAGTCGCATAAGAAGCTAAGAGTTAATATTTTGCTGCATTGTATGGTACAACAATCTATTTTTTTTTGTGCTGTGGGTATTTATTAATAACTTCTTGTCCTGGTATTTTATATAGCAGTAACATAACTCTCCAATGACCAGATTTTTGTTTCATATTTTTGGTCTGTTCCGCATCAAATGTTTTGTTTTCTGGCAAATCACTGAGGTTTGAAGTCACTAAATAATGTCATACATTTGAGTTTCAGGCTTATTTTTCATAAAATGTATGCTAACTCAAATCCTGTTGTTCTAGCAACTTTCTAAGTTTACATGGGCAAGATTTAAAATCTATCCCTATTTTTCTTCCTTTGTCCTCCCCATTATTTTAGTCTTTCTCCAGATTTCTTGTTCTATGAGGCTGAGAGGTATGGTCAGTAATCTTGCATGGATTCCATCTGTGGATAAGAGGAAACGTCCAGCTGGGACTCTGTGTTTCCCATGAACCCTTAATTATCAGTGCTAAAGTAGAATTATTATGCAGCAGGAAAAATACATGGTAGGTGTCTGATTACGAGAGGTTTAGAGAGTCTAGACTAGTCAGTCTAGAGAGGCAAAAAGAATGAGTTATTCCTCAGGAATTACAAAATATTCAGTTTTTAGAAAAAAAAAATACATAATTTCATCGTTTACATCAGGTGCATTATGGGATAGGTACAGACTTTCACACCATCTTGAATACCAAAAGGTGGGTATTGAAAGTTAACGAACACTAGATTAAAATGTCTAAAAAGGTGCTATATTAAATATAAAGTTGGATTTTAAAATATGTTTGCATGCTTGTTTAGGTCCATTGTTTCTATAAATATGATGTGCAAGAAACAAGGAGCAGTGTGTCATTTATAAACCTTTTCAAACTTAAAACCATACATTAAGTATACCACCTTCAGAGTATAGCAGGTCCTTCTGAGACATACCACTGACATAAATTTGATAAGAAATTATAAGAAATTCGCTGATGTTTTCCATGAAAAAGAAATTAGAAAAAAAATGTAAATAATTCTGCAAACCTTCACTTAAGTCCTGAAAACATAACAATGTTTACCAGGTGTCAGACAGCTGCTAAACATAGCAGGATTCTTAAGGTCATTTAAGATGTTTCACTGGTTTCCCTTATTGGAGTGCTTGCTATTTGTCACCAGAAAGTTCAGAAAAGGTCACGGGAGCCTATTGTGTTCTGACAAGTGAAGAATTTGAGTCATGACTGCGAGTTCACACTGTTCAAAACTTTCTGACATTGTAAGTCACAATCTGGTTCTCTGCCCATGTTATTTATATGAAGCCACTTTACAAGCATGACAAAGCAACATCACAACAGAGTAAATAAACATGTAATATGATACTGATATTTAGTATATCTCATTTGACATTACTGTGACTGAAATGTTCATATACGGAGTAACTGAAGCCTTTTCTCTACTTTCAAACTCTAATATTCATTTAATAACCTTTCTGCCACAGCTGGCTTCATTTCAGCAAAAGGACCTGCTGAGAATGTAGGAGGGGGAATGATATGTAATTTTAAAGATGATATGTAAAAGAAATGTAAGCCTCATCAAGTGTTAACCACGCCTCATCCTAGCCTGCAAAAGAGTCATAAAGCTACTTTATAGAAAATAGAACTTTTAATAGAAGGATCTGAGATAATTTCTTCCTTTATATGAGTATGTACTTTACTTATATTAAGCATTGCAAGCTCAGTGTGAATTAGTCATCAAAACATTGATCATGACAGGCCACATAAACCACCTCATCAGTCTATTTCCCCAGTAGCTAGGTAAGCTGTAAATATGACTTAACTGGCTTTTTCCTGTGGTCCAGGGTTTGATTCCCTTAGCCTTCATTGCCTAATTGTGTGAGTCCCATACCTCTCAGCGGTACAGATTTTTGAAGAATGTCCAGATTTTTGCCTGACATTTTTGCACTCTTTCTCATAAAATTGTGGTTGTCTGGCAAATCTTTGGCAAATGATTGAGGGTTGAAGTCAGAAAATAATGACATATATCTGAGTTTCAGACTTCATACCCTTCAGAAAATTCATGCTGATGCAAAACCTGTTATTCAACTTTCTAAGTTTGTTAGAGCAATATTTAAAAAATGTCCCTATTTTTGGGTCTTTGTCCCCCGTTATTTAGGGTTTTGTGCAGATTTCTTGATCTAAGAGGTTGAGAGGAATATGTGACTCTGAGTAAGTCACTTAGCCATACAGCACCCCTGGGCTTGGTTTGAAAAATGTCCACGGAGATCGGTGCACGACCCCAGTTAACAAGTACGAATAAAATACATAAACAAGCCGATTGTTTTTCTTATTCGCCATTAGAGTTAATTTATGTCTGTTTCACGCATTTCTGAATTCTTTTATTATTTTTGCCCTCACAATTTCCTTTGGAAAGTAGTTTCCATCATTCAACAACCTTTTTTGTGAAAAACTCATTTTGAAAAATGTGTTTTATCCTTTGTATGTTCAGTAAATTATGCTAATGAAGCAGTTTTTAAAGCTCAATAAATAATGGAATTTGATTGATAGGGAAGGATAATTTATTGGCAACCATGATTTATTGCAACTTGTAGAAAATAAATAATGATCATCTCTTGTCAGATCTTGTTTTTCTCCAGTGCCTTTGTGTTTATTCGCCACACTGACCTTTTCCTTTGCTTTCAGTGTGCCCGTCACTTCATGTGCATCCCTTATCTGCTTAATACATTCACTTCTGCCAGAATTCACAACAGCATGAAGTGTCATTGTAGTTTCTGGCTGCATTCTCAAACCCCTTCATCCCCTTTCCTCACCTCTGGGTGAAGCTACAGAGAGCCAAGTAGTCAATGAACTCTAAAGCAGTTTATATATTATCTTAGAACCATACAGATGTTACTTATCAGGAAGAATGCTTGGAATTAGTAAATTCAAACTGCACCTTTAATCTAATTTACATGTCACGATGGTATAGCTTCAGATTTTCTGTCCTAAATAACTCTTCTAAGTGACAAAAAATCCTGTTGAAATTTTGAGGACTCTAATGGTGTAACTGCAGTCCTCAGGACAGTCAAACAACTGTAAATGGGGAAAACCAGGCAGAGTCAAAAGTCACTACCCACTTTCCCTATTCCATTGGTAGTGCAATCCTGAAATTATTATTTATTTATTTTGGGGGGGGGGTAGAGGGGTGACTGGGATAGTTTGATATATAATGTGGGTACATAACATTTGGATACAGGTTTGTCTAATCATTAACTTTTTATTGTGGTAAATAGGATTAAACAATGCCATTTGTCAAAGGCTGAAATAGTTGAATTTTGGTTTACTTTATGAAAGGTTAGTTACAGTGTTAGTAATGCAAAAACTTTAATTTCTAACAGAAGTTTTGGCATTTCGGATCAGTATGTGTGTGTGTGTGTGTGTGTGTGTGTGTGTGTGTGTGTGTGTGTGTGTGTGTGTGTGTGTGTGTGTGTGCGAGTGTATGTGCATGTGTGTGTGTGTGTGTGTGTGTGTGTGTGTGTGTGTGTGTGTGTGTGTGCGCGTGCGCGTGTCCTTTTGCTTTGTTTAGTGGTAGTACCGTAATATGTAGGGTTAGGTTAGGAGGAGCAGGGGGCAGAGGGCAGGGTGAGGTCTAGAACATGAGTAAGGTGGTGTTTTGTGAGGGTAATAGTTATACATATATATATATATATATATATATATACACAAATAGCAGAGACAAATTCAAGTTCAGTTGAGTCACAATAAACAATCTAAATCATGTTTCAGTTTTAACTTGAAATTAAAAGCAAGCATGCCTCTGCTTTAATCTGTGCCAGATGACTTACATCACAGCAATGCAACAGACTGTCGCTGACCACAGCTCTCATTGTCCAGCTGGTAGCTGTTTGCATTAGAGCACATGGAGATGCACGGTAGTAATGAATGACCTCAGTGTGACACAGGCCAAGATGTGGCTGAATGAACACAAGAAGACTGCTGCCATCTTATAGGGCACTTTATTAGAAGACTGCTGCCATCTTATAGGGCACTTTATTAGAAGACTGCTGCCATCTTATAGGGCACTTTATTAGAAGACTGCTGCCATCTTATAGGGCACTTTATTAGAAGACTGCTGCCATCTTATAGGGCACTTTATTAGAAGACTGCTGCCATCTTATAGGGCACTTTATTAGAAGATTGCTGCCATCTTATAGGGCACTTTATTAGAAGACTGCTGCCATCTTATAGGGCACTTTATTAGAAGACTGCTGCCATCTTATAGGGCACTTTATTAGAAGACTGCTGCCATCTTATAGGGCACTTTATTAGAAGATTGCTGCCATCTTATAGGGCACTTTATTAGAAGACTGCTGCCATCTTATAGGGCACTTTATTAGAAGACTGCTGCCATCTTATAGGGCACTTTATTTGAAGAGACTTTTTTGTCCTGGAGTCACCATACCTCTCAAGTGTCCCTGGTTTTACTTCACTTTTGCCCCGTCTCTCAGAAGATGTTTCAGATTTTCTTATTAGTAATATTATAGCTTTATAATTTCATACTACTTAATGTTGAAAAAGTGCACATTCACGTGAATTCAGCTTTTCTTGAGGAGATGTTAGAATAAGAAGAGAGACTGAAAATTACATTCTGCTGCCCCTCACCTACATTTCTTGGACTACAAAGCAATTAAAATGTTGCCAATAATAGTTGATTTTAAAAATATGGTGGGGAGGCTATAGGGGGGGGGTTACAGCCATCTTGTTGGATGTGGGTACTTGTCTCTTGATGACAGTCATTCAAAACCTGGTCAAACATGCAAAAAGAAAACAATGTGGGGTGACTAAAATAAGTTACGTCATTTGCTGAGTACCATAGTTAGTCGGTGATGCTGGACATTAGATTTCATACTTTTTACCTGAGTACCATAGTTAGTCGTGATGCTGGACATTAGAGTTTCATGCTTTTTACCTCAGTACCACAGTTAGTCGGTGATGCTGAACATTAGAGTTTCATACTTTTTACCTGAGTACCACAGTTAGTCGTTGTTGCTGGACATTAGAGTTTCATACTTTTTACCTGAGTACCATAGTTAGCCGGTGATGCTGGACATTAGAGTTTCATACTTTTTACCTGAGTACCATAGTTAGTTGGTGATGCTGGACATTAGAGTTTCATACTTTTTACCTGAGTACCATAGTTAGTCGGTGATGCTGGACATTAGAGTTTCATACTTTTTACCTGAGTACCACAGTTAGTCGGTGATGCTGGACATTAGAGTTTCATACTTTTTACCTGAGTACCACAGTTAGTCGGTGTTGCCGGACATTAGAGTTTCATACTTTTTACCTGAGTACCATAGTTAGCCGGTGATGCTGGACATTAGAGTTTCATACTTTTTACCTGAGTACCATAGTTAGTTGGTGATGCTGGACATTAGAGTTTCATACTTTTTACCTGAGTACCATAGTTAGTCGGTGTTGCTGGACATTAGAGTTTCATACTTTTTACCTGAGTACCATAGTTAGTCATGATGCTGGACATTAGAGTTTCATACTTTTTACCTGAGTACCATAGTTAGTTGGTGATGCTGGACATTAGAGTTTCATACTTTTTACCTGAGAACCATAGTTAGTTGGTGATGCTGGACATTAGAGTTTCATACTTTTTACCTGAGTACCACAGTTAGTCATGATGCTGGACATTAGAGTTTCATACTTTTTACCTGAGTACCATAGTTAGTTGGTGATGCTGGACATTAGAGTTTCATACTTTTTACCTGAGTACCACAGTTAGTCGTGATGCTGGACATTAGAGTTTCATACTTTTTACCTGAGTACCATAGTTAGTTGGTGATGCTGGACATTAGAGTTTCATACTTTTTACCTGAGAACCATAGTTAGTTGGTGATGCTGGACATTAGAGTTTCATACTTTTTACCTGAGTACCACAGTTAGTCATGATGCTGGACATTAGAGTTTCATACTTTTTACCTGAGTACCATAGTTAGTCATGATGCTGGACATTAGAGTTTCATGCTTTTTACCTCAGTACCACAGTTAGTCGGTGATGCTGAACATTAGAGTTTCATACTTTTTACCTGAGTACCACAGTTAGTCGGTGTTGCTGGACATTAGAGTTTCATACTTTTTACCTGAGTACCATAGTTAGCCGGTGATGCTGGACATTAGAGTTTCATACTTTTTACCTGAGAACCATAGTTAGTTGGTGATGCTGGACATTAGAGTTTCATACTTTTTAACTGAGTACCACAGTTAGTCATGATGCTGGACATTAGAGTTTCATACTTTTTACCTGAGTACCATAGTTAGTTGGTGATGCTGGACATTAGAGTTTCATACTTTTTACCTGAGTACCACAGTTAGTCATGATGCTGGACATTAGAGTTTCATACTTTTTACCTGAGTACCATAGTTAGCCGGTGATGCTGGACATTAGAGTTTTATACTTTTTACCTGATTACCATAGTTAGTCGTGATGCTGGATATGAGAGTTTCATACTTTTTACCTGAGTACCACAGTTAGTCAGTGATGTTGGACATTAGAGTTTCATACTTTTTACCTGAGTACCACAGTTAGTCGGTGATGCTGAACATTAGAGTTTCATACTTTTTACCTGAGTACCACAGTTAGTCGGTGATGCTGGACATTAGAGTTTCATACTTTTTACCTGAGTGCCATAGTTAGCCGGTGATGCTGGACATTAGAGTTTCATACTTTTTACCTGAGTACCACAGTTAGTCGGTGATGCTGGACATTAGAGTTTCATACTTTTTACCTGAGTACCATAGTTAGTCGGTGATGCTGGACATTAGAGTTTCATACTTTTCACCTGAGTACCATAGTTAGTCGGTGATGCTGGACATTAGAGTTTCATACTTTTTACCTGAGTATCACAGTTAGTCAGTGATGCTTGAAATTAGAGTTTCATACTTTTTACCTGAGTACTATAGTTAGCCGGTGATGCTGGACATTATAGTTTCATACTTTTTACCTGAGTACCATAGTTAGCCCGTGATGCTGGACATTAGAGTTTCATACTTTTTACCTGAGTACCATAGTTAGCCGATGATGCTGGACATTAGAGTTTCATACTTTTTTTCTGAGTACCATAGTTAGTCGTGATGCTGGATGTTAGAGTTTCATACTTTTTACCTGAGTATCATAGTTAGTCGGTGATGCTGAACATTAGAGTTTCATACTTTTTACCTGAGTACCATAGTTAGCCGGTGATGCTGGACATTAGAGTTTCATACTTTTTACCTGAGTACCATAGTTAGTCGGTGATGCTGGACATTAGAGTTTCATACTTTTTACCTGAGAACCATAGTTAGTCATGAAGCTGGACATTAGAGTTTCATACTTTTTAATTGAGTACCACAGTTAGTCAGTGATGCTGGACATTAGAGTTCCATACTTTTTACCTGAGTACAATAGTTAGTCGGTGATGCTGGACATTAGAGTTTCATACTTTTTACCTGAGTACCATAGTTAGCCGGTGATGCTGGACATTAGAGTTTCATACTTTTTACCTGAGTACCATAGTTAGTCATGATGCTGGACATTAGAGTTTCATACTTTTTACCTGAGTACCACAGTTAGTCGGTGATGCTGGACATTAGAGTTTCATACTTTTTACCTGAGTACCATAGTTAGTCGGTGATGCTGAACATTAGAGTTTCATACTTTTTACCTGAGTACCATAGTTAGTCATGATGCTGGACATTAGAGTTTCATACTTTTTACCTGAGTACCATAGTTAGCCGGTGATGCTGGACATTAGAGTTTCATACTTTTTACCTGAGTACCATAGTTAGTCGGTGATGCTGGACATTAGAGTTTCATACTTTTTACCTGAGAACCATAGTTAGACATGAAGCTGGACATTAGAGTTTCATACTTTTTAATTGAGTACCACAGTTAGTCGGTGATGCTGGACATTAGAGTTCCATACTTTTTACCTGAGTACAATAGTTAGTCGGTGATGCTGGACATTAGAGTTTCATACTTTTTACCTGAGTACCATAGTTAGCCGGTGATGCTGAACATTAGAGTTTCATACTTTTTACCTGAGTACCATAGTTAGCCGGTGATGCTGGACATTAGAGTTTCATACTTTTTACCTGAGTACCATAGTTAGTCGGTGATGCTGGACATTAGAGTTTCATACTTTTTACCTGAGTACCATAGTTAGCCGGTGATGCTGGACATTAGAGTTTCATACTTTTTACCTGAGTACCATAGTTAGCCGGTGATGCTGGACATTAGAGTTTCATACTTTTTACCTGAGTACCATAGTTAGTCATGATGCTGGACATTAGAGTTTCATACTTTTTACCTGAGTACCATAGTTAGTCATGATGCTGGACATTAGAGTTTCATACTTTTTACCTGAGTACCACAGTTAGTCGGTGATGCTGGACATTAGAGTTCCATACTTTTTACCTGAGTACCATAGTTAGTCGTGATGCTGGACATTAGAGTTTCATACTTTTTATCTGAGTACCATAGTTAGTCATGATGCTGGACATTAGAGTTTCATACTTTTTACCTGAGTACCATAGTTAGTTGGTGATGCTGGACATTAGAGTTTCATACTTTTTACCTGAGTACCACAGTTAGTCGGTGATGCTGGACATTAGAGTTTCATACTTTTTACCTGAGTACCACAGTTAGTCGTGATGCTGGACATTAGAGTTTCATACTTTTTACCTGAGTACCATAGTTAGTCATGATGCTGGACATTAGAGTTTCATACTTTTTACCTGAGTACCATAGTTAGTTGGTGATGCTGGACATTAGAGTTTCATACTTTTTACCTGAGTACCATAGTTAGTCGGTGTTGCTGGACATTAGAGTTTCATACTTTTTACCTGAGTACCATAGTTAGTCGGTGATGCTGGACATTAGAGTTTCATACTTTTTACCTGAGTACCACAGTTAGTCGGTGATACTGGACATTAGAGTTTCATACTTTTTACCTGAGTACCATAGTTAGTCGGTGATGCTGGACATTAGGGTTTCATACTTTTTACCTGAGTACCACAGTTAGTCGGTGATGCTGGACATTAGAATTTCATACTTTTTACCTGAGTACAACAGTTAGTCGGTGATACTGGACATTAGAGTTTCATACTTTTTACCTGAGTACCATAGTTAGCCGGTGATGCTGGACATTAGAGTTTCATACTTTTTACCTGAGTACCATAGTTAGTCATGATGCTGGACATTAGAGTTTCATACTTTTTACCTGAGTACCACAGTTAGTCGGTGATGCTGGACATTAGAGTTTCATACTTTTTACCTGAGTACCATAGTTAGTCGGTGATGCTGAACATTAGAGTTTCATACTTTTTACCTGAGTACCATAGTTAGTCATGATGCTGGACATTAGAGTTTCATACTTTTTACCTGAGTACCATAGTTAGCCGGTGATGCTGGACATTAGAGCTTCATACTTTTTACCTGAGTACCATAGTTAGTCGGTGATGCTGGACATTAGAGTTTCATACTTTTTACCTGAGAACCATAGTTAGTCATGAAGCTGGACATTAGAGTTTCATACTTTTTAATTGAGTACCACAGTTAGTCGGTGATGCTGGACATTAGAGTTCCATACTTTTTACCTGAGTACAATAGTTAGTCGGTGATGCTGGACATTAGAGTTTCATACTTTTTACCTGAGTGCCATAGTTAGCCGGTGATACTGGACATTAGAGTTTCATACTTTTTACCTGAGTACCATAGTTAGCCGGTGATGCTGGACATTAGAGTTTCATTCTTTTTACCTGAGTACCATAGTTAGTCATGATGCTGGACATTAGAGTTTCATACTTTTTACCTGAGTACCATAGTTAGTCATGATGCTGGACATTAGAGTTTCATACTTTTTACCTGAGTACCACAGTTAGTCTGTGATGCTGGACATTAGAGTTCCATACTTTTTACCTGAGTACCATAGTTAGTCGTGATGCTGGACATTAGAGTTTCATACTTTTTACCTGAGTACCATAGTTAGTCATGATGCTGGACATTAGAGTTTCATACTTTTTACCTGAGTACCATAGTTAGTTGGTGATGCTGGACATTAGAGTTTCATACTTTTTACCTGAGTATCACAGTTAGTCGGTGATGCTGGACATTAGAGTTTCATACTTTTTACCTGAGTACCACAGTTAGTCGTGATGCTGGACATTAGAGTTTCATACTTTTTACCTGAGTACCATAGTTAGTCATGATGCTGGACATTAGAGTTTCATACTTTTTACCTGAGTACCATAGTTAGTTGGTGATGCTGGACATTAGAGTTTCATACTTTTTACCTGAGTACCATAGTTAGTCGGTGTTGCTGGACATTAGAGTTTCATACTTTTTACCTGAGTACCATAGTTAGTCGGTGATGCTGGACATTTGATTTTCATACTTTTTACCTGAGTACCACAGTTAGTCGGTGATACTGGACATTAGAGTTTCATACTTTTTACCTGAGTACCATAGTTAGTCGGTGATGCTGGACATTAGGGTTTCATACTTTTTACCTGAGTACCACAATTAGTCGGTGATGCTGGACATTAGAGTTTCTTACTTTTTACCTGAGTACCACAGTTAGTCGGTGATGCTGGACATTAGAGTTTCATACTTTTTACCCAAGTACCACAGTTAGTCGGTGATGTTGGACATTAGAGTTTCATACTTTTTACCTGAGTACCACAGTTAGTCGGTGATGTTGGACATTAGAGTTTCATCCTTTTTACCTGAGTACCATAGTTAGCCGGTGATGCTGGACATTAGAGTTTCATACTTTTTACCTGAGTACATTAGAGTTTTATACTTTTTACCTGAGTACCATAGTTAGTCGTGATGCTGGACATTAGAGTTTCATACTTTTTACCTGAGTACCACAGTTAGTCTTGATGCTGGACATTAGAGTTTCATACTTTTTACTTCATACAAAGTGCGCACTAATGAAAAAAAATAAGCCGCTGTTCTATTAATTTCTTAAGTGAATTAGAGAGACATTTAAAAATTATGCATGACTTTTATTCCTCGTCCTCCCCGCAGTTTAGCCAGAAATGGTTGACCTTCAAAATACAGCTACCATGCTTAACTGACAGCCCCATCCAGATGTCAATCAGGTCAGCACTGCCCACACCATCAGAAACTACAATAGTGTCCTAATGTAATCAATTGCCCTCAAGCTTTTGTCAACCTATTTTATAATTCTCGGGGTCATCTACAAACAGGTCTCTAGACTTCTGGAGTGAAGGCACATTCACAGCTCAGTTCCTGGTATCACTGGAATAAAGTCACAGCAGGTTCCTGGTATCCCATTAATCACAGCCATAGACAAGTTCCTGGTATCCCTTTAATCACACCCATAGACATGTTCCTGGTATCCCTTTAATCACACCCATAGACAGGTTCTTGGTATCCCTTTAATCACATCCATAGACAGGTTCCTGGTATTCTTTTGATCACACCCACAGACAGATTCCTGGTATCCCTTTGATCACACCCATTGACAGCTTCCTGGTATCCCTTTGATCACACCCATAGACATGATCCTGGTATCCTTTTGATCACACTCATAGACAGGTTCCTGGTATCCCTTTGATCACATCCATGCACAGGTTCCTGGTATCCCTTTGATCACATACATAGACAGGTTCCAGGTTCCCCTTTAATCACACCCATAGACATGTTCCTGGTATCCCTTTAATCACACCCATAGACAGGTTCTTGGTATCCCTTTAATCACATCCATAGACAGGTTCCTGGTATTCTTTTGATCACACCCACAGACAGATTCCTGGTATCCCTTTGATCACACCCATTGACAGCTTCCTGGTATCCCTTTGATCACACCCATAGACATGATCCTGGTATCCTTTTGATCACACTCATAGACAGGTTCCTGGTATCCCTTTGATCACATCCATGCACAGGTTCCTGGTATCCCTTTGATCACATACATAGACAGGTTCCAGGTTCCCCTTTAATCACACCCATAGACATGTTCCTGGTATCCCTTTGATGACACCCATAGACAGGTTCCTAGTATTTCTTTGATGACACCCATAGACAGGTACCAGATATCCCTTTGATCAAACCCACAAACAGTTTCCTGGTATCGCTTTGATCACACCCATTGATAGGTTCCAGGTATCTCTTTGATCAGACCCATAGACAGGTTCCAGATATCGCTTTGATCACACTCATAGGCAGGTTCCAGGTATCTCTTTGATCGGTTGCAGGTATCTCTTTGATCACACCCATAGACAGGTTGAAGTTATCCCTTTGACCACACTCATAGACAGGTTCTAGGTATCCCTTTGACCACACCCATAGACAGGTTCAAGGTATCCCTATGATCACACCTATAGACAGGTTCCAGGTATAGCACAGCTTATTCTGATAAAGGTACCTCAGCAGTCACCACTCTTAATCACAAATCCCTGTCTATGAGGGACAGTTACCAATGCTCATCTCTCATGTGATGGGTTTTCAGACTTTCTTATATTCACATCTTCTGGTGTTCACCATTACTTACTGTTGTATTTCACTGATTATATGTGCAACTGTCAGTATTTTACCATAATATATTGAATATACAGCATATCAACAAAGTGTTTCTAATATCTGAAATAGCCACTATATCACATAATCCCCAGCTTCACACTGTCTGTATTAGGTTATGAAACTGAAATAACCCTTTTGCAATGTTTATGACTGATTTTAACGTGAACTGGATATAGTGCCAAAGTTCAGCGACTTAACTTATTGGTGTCCACAATAAAGAGCTTATTGAAGTCAACAGCAACTATGACCAGCTCTGAACACAAAATAGCTTGAACGAAGGGGGGGGGGGGGGGTAGCAAAAATATCAAGATTTACTAAACACTGTGCAGAGAAATAGCTAGGTCATTTAATCATACATGGACAATTTAGAAATAAGCCATGTTTTTACTACATCAAGAACCTGCAGAGAGACTTCCTCCTTCATTTGAACAGGTGTATAGATACAATATATAAACTGTATAATGCATATAAACTGTTCGGTGTACCAGAACAAAATTAGTTTATCATAAACCCTGGAGTAACCCTGTATAGCAATCATAAAAGTTAATTAATAGCAAATGATAGTAATTTGCAATTAACAACACATGGGGTTTACAGTAACACAAAGTAGCTGAAAGCATCTAAAATGTTTATAATATTTTAGTGATTAAAATGGAGTAACACAGTAACAGCTTAAGTCATATCAACTGGCACCTTATGTTAAACATGCCTATACCATATACAACTTTAATTTAAAATGTTTCTGGCAGCGGTTTAACCTTCAATAAGTAAAACAGTAATTTACAGCACTCCATGCAGTGTGTTTTATACTACTCAAAGAGTAGCATTCAGCCATTTGAGTAATAACATGTGGGAACTTTCCATGCCAAGAAGTTGTTGAAGCTTTAACAGCACTTAAAAAAATAAAATGTACTGTATCATAATAACTGATTTATGACAACATCAGTGGTAGTATTCAAAAGTTCTGCCTGTATTAATGATAATCTATGTATAAGAAACTGAATATAGTGATACAAATAATTATGTAGTAAGAATATTTTCTGTAGCGGCATGTTGAAAATGCAGATCACTTTGGCAGCTGTTGTGTGGTTGCGAAAAATATAAATAATGACATTGAAAATGGCAACATTTTAGTCAGTGCATTTTTAATTATGTTGAGGGATTTACAACAGAGAATAGTCTCAAGTGGCTCGGCAGAGGTTAGACATTGTTTACGCAGAATGAAGGTTTATCTGTGGTTGGATAACTTCAAACAAGAAATAAAACTGTTAGTAGCTCAAGCACTTAAGATCAGAGGACCATTTTCATATCCAACTGAGATATCTAATCTGCCAGAACAAAAGTAATCAAGAAGTATTTATTTAGATATTTAGATAAGATTTATATCCTAGATAAGATCCAGATACAAACTGTCAATGTATATGCCAAAGATGAAATGCTCAGTGTCTCTTATCACATGGCACACTTCTGCATAAATGCAGTTCAGTAACACAAATGGTTTAACATTCATGTTTCTTAAGTAATATCTGCATACTTAATGCACATGAAAAGTACATAATGTCCCTTACTAGTAATTTCAAAATATTTAGCATTATAAATGTATAGTGTATTCCACACACAGGAATATGTTGTGTACGTTGCTTAAGTAACCACTTAAATCATTCAAAACTTATTTGAAAAGTGATCTTTATTCTGGTGTGTTTAAAACAGATGATAAGAAGGATCTCTTTCAGTTAGTCAAAATTTTAAATTGCTGAAACCCATATGGTCGATGCCATATGATTGACAAATTAAAATATTGAAAAGCAACTAGGAGTAAGAACCAGAGTTGCACAGATATTGTGGTACAGTGGGGATCGGAGAATGTGCCCTTTTCCCCAATGTAGTGCAGTCTCAGAAGTAATATACATAATTAGCAGGGGGTGTGTGGTGCAGAGGTGCTTCCTCCACTAGAATGTTTCCTCTTCCTTGTTGGTTTTCAATATTTTAAATTGTTGGTCATATGGTCTACTCCCATACGAGTTTCGACAATTTAAAATTTTGCCCAACTGAAATAGATCCCATCAGAGCACTGGAAATACTGTCTTGTATTCAGCTTTGTATTTCAGATTTGTAGTCTGTACATTTAAAGTCCGATAAAATAAAATCTTTTGTAATTCAACATGCAACAATTTTTATCAGTATTTTTAAATTCTGTCATACTATATAACATGACAAGCTAGTGATGTGTGCTAGCTAATTCTACTTGTATAAAACTAAGCTTCCTGAATAGTTTTACACAGAATAATGCGACTCCTGCTTTTACATTTATTTTCTTAGATGAATAACGGCTTGTGAAAGACATACAAGTATAAAAAATTGGGTCTACCTGATAACACCAACACGCGAAAACACCGACAATGAAATCACCGACACCACAAAACCGAAAGTTCAAAAACATGAAACTTCACATGCCCGACAAACCGCAATCCCGATAATCAACAAACAAAACAAATCCCCTGTCCAAAAAGCACACATACAACACAAGCACACCAAAAACCTTACAAACCTACACTAAACCTTACATACACAACTATCTATGTACTAACCTTAACCCAAAGCCTAATCCTAAGGTCCGCCACTATCGCACACTCACCTAATCTGCTCCTTAACCCTAACTCACTTAATCCACCTCTAACCCTAACCTCACACTTACCTTAACATGTCGGTGTTCTCAGTGTCGGGATTTTCAACTGTCAATTATCTCCGTTGCCAATCTTCCAATGTCGGTGTTCTCATCGTCGGTGTTTTGCAGTTTCAGCGTTATCAGGTAGACCCAAAAAATTATATATAATAAAGGGCATAAAAAGTAAAGTAGTGCTCGAAGAATGTATGAACGATAACATTAGTAATCTTACAATATATGTATGAAAACAATGAACAGCCCAAATGCTAACATTCCATCACTCTGACAAAAGCTTACAAAAGCCTTAACTTACAACTTTAAAACATCTGTAGAAAATAATTCAGCAGTAGCTTAAACCACATCAGATGACAGCTGGCAGCAAACCTAATGATGTTATGAGTGACATAAATCACAAGAGCAATAGTGTGTAACAGTGCAAGCAATGGTGTACAATGAATGCCTGGAGAAGTGGCAATGTACTTTCTACTTAAAATGAGTAAAACCTTGTAGAACAGCACTGTACAGGTTATATAGCTTGTGCAAAACTGGCAGACAGCATATACATAAGATAGCTTTTCATATCCCTAATCAGACTTTTTGGGCATAAAGAGAATCAATGAGCAGAGAAATAAAAGAAATGCATTACAAAAGCTGATAGCAAAAAAAAAAAAAAAAATTACAATTTCCATTTGATCAAGACCCATCCTTTAAAATCAAATAATATTGTAAACTACCAGATAAGTGGCATGAGAGACAAGGAGGCAGTCCATGTATGATGACAGTGGCCAAGCTTTTCTCAAACATATTACCCATTACTTATCTGTGCTTTCTTTGCCCTTGGATAAAAGGGGTATAAATGGACCATGCAGAAGTGTTTGCAGCATATAATAGGGTTGCTGTGTGGCCCCTTTTACAGTCACAGCAGTACCTGTCAAGGTTAATAGTAATGCTCCTTTTAGCCCAGGTAGCGGAGTGGGGTATCAGGGTAGGTTTGTGCTATGTAGGGGTAGTTTCCCATTCCAGTAAGCCCATCAGGTTACCTGTTGTATGAACTTGCCATCACAGTGATTGTCACCATACTTCAGAAAACAAATCTTGATCCTTCTAATGATTAGTTACTGCAGTGTGTTACCTCTGGTTCTGTGTGGATTTCTGCAAGATAAAATCAGTTGAAGGGATGTGACTGTCCATCCATTTTGTGCTGTGATCTGGTTCTGGTTGGACCCCATTCAAGCTTCACACTGACTGGAAAACCACAAAGGTATGACTGGGGATAGGATAGGTGTTCCCATATTGGGGAACCAGGAAGTAACAGGACCCCTAGCAGGGACCATGCTCTCCCTATATACTGATGCCCCTTGCCCCTCTCTCTACCAACGTATGTAATAAATCTATCATCAGGCTTTTCCACTCATCCCACTGATCCACGAATATCAATCCATCCTCTACTACCAGTAACACCATAGCCATGATCTCTCTCTCTCTCTCTCTCTCTCTCTCTCTCTCTCTCCTAGTCACCCCCTGATCCATAATGTCACTCTTTCCTGTCCTAAATGGACTATCATATCCATGAACTCACTCTCTGTCCTAGTCGTGCAGATGCAGAAATATCACCACTTCATTCCATCCCCTCCTGTTTTCCCTTTCCTTACTATATAGTTTCATCAGTAATTACTAAACAATCAGTGTGCTGACTATTACAAGCCTAGAAACCCTCTTCAAAAGTTACCCCTAGCCTGAAGGAGGGCAAGGGTAGACAGACCAGGGCAGAACTGGGGGCTTCCCTTCCAAATACATAGGTTTACATTGAAGTTGACAAGGGTGCTACAATGCTTGGCATGTAGTGGAAGCTTGTTTCAGACATGGGGGGCATGTTCTGTTATGAATCACCACCATCATTACATGACCCCCCTTTTTTACATTTTCTACATGGAGTCAGGGTGTTGTGTGAACTGCCGCCATCTCTCTTGACTCAGTACCAATCTCTTACATTCTTTGATGGTCATGCCTGACTTTCGTAGGTCTAGTCTTACAAAATCCATTCATGTCTTTGCTGAATACCCTTGTTTCTTCCTGCCTTTTTCTTATCTTTCCCAAATCACTTTCATCAGATTTTCCTCTGCATGCCTGCATATGTGCCCAAACCACTGTAATCTGTCCCCTTTGGCCTTTTCTTCAAGTGGAGTTACTTAGGCTTCAGCACTGATGTCCTCATGTCTTTGTCTGCCCAGCACTGTGCATCCTGATACTTACCTCGAGCACTTCTTCTTCATCAACACTAGCTCTGCCTTTACTGCCCAGGTTTCTGTACCAGACAATAGTAAAGGACAAATCACTGTTTTGTAGACCTTACTTTTCAGTTTCTTTGGTATACTTTTGTCACACACTACCTCTGACACTCTGTGCAGATGGTTGCAACCCCTCTGATTCCAGATTTTACTTCCTCATTCAGACCTCGCTTCTCCTCAACCTGAAGTTGTTAACCTGTTCCACGATCTTCCTGTCTATTTCAGTTTTTACCTTCTTCTGATTTCCCCATTTGCTGTCATGTCAATTGTCTTGTCTGTATTCAGTTTCATCCCATTTGCCTTCAGTTTTGCATTCCATTCCCCTATCCTTTACTGAAGTTGTTGCTCAGATTCTGCATGTAATGCCACATTGTATACAGCAGCTTTGTTGATCTGTCCCCTGCGACCAGTTTGCTAATATTGTCCATCACTAATACGAAAGGCAGTGGGCTCCTAGCTGAATTGTGATGCACTCCAACTTCTGCTAGGAACCCCTCTGTGAGTCAGAACAATGTTCATTATTCAGTTATTGTGCCCTTTACTCAACCTGCACTAATTCTACTAATGTTTCCAGGACTTCAAACCACAGGGAATGAGCTATCATGCCACTGTGTCTCATTTAATGAATGATGAAGGTTTAGTTTCTTTACCATGGTATTTAAGGTGCCGTTTGTTCTCTGAAGGAATAGGAGGTCAAAGAGGGTTGTGTCACTTGTCTTGTGTATTCAAATAAGACAATGAGGCTTGGGTGTTCATTTAAGTAGTTTATTACTTACAAATACATCAGGATGGATGACTGGAACATTAAACTTAAATGAACTAACTAACTGACTGACTACTACACACATGCACACTTTCATCTGGCTGCTCACTCAAAATGGCACTCTTGCTTGCACATGCTCAGTACTTATATATACGTGCCCACAGACTGGAATGGCCCTTAAAGGTGCAACACACACTCTGGTCTGCGTCCCCCCTCTTTGACTATTCTGTCCTGTAAATTAAAATGACAATTGCATAAGCATGCAAATGATACAGATATATACAAACAATAACAATCATGCCCAGGTTGCTGTGTATTTGGGCTTAGGTCTTGAGATATAACATGACCTCATAATGTAATAATAAGAACTGGGTTTAGCAACAGGGACAATCACTGGGGAATGTTCTTCTTCAGGATTTTCAGAGTTACTTTCAGGAACTTGAACAGACAATAAAATGTTCTCTGGAACGGGAACATTGGACAAATCACTCTGTGAATTAGAGTCTCGGTTACAGGCAACATGCTGTAACACTGGTTCAGACACTAGTAGTAAATGTTTCCGATTCTGCCTGAATTCCATCTTTTGTGACTCGATGTACGATCTTGGTTCCTCAAACAAATGTTTCACAAGTCCTATTTGGTCAACTCCTTTCACTGTCTGTATCTTCACTATCTCTCCTTCTTTTAATGGATTTAGAGGCTTGTTGGTTTTGTCATAGTAGGGCTTTTGAGACAAATGCTTCTTTAGGAGTTGAGCTTTTACTGCTTTGTTGTTTTTAACACTCGGAGTCAACAAATTCTTACTGATTGGTAATGTAGTTCTGGTTTGTCTCAACATTAATCTCTGGGCAGATAAACCAAGTAAACTGTCACGAGGAATGTTTCTGAGATTAAGCAGATTAAGAAAAACATTAGTACTGTCATGTTCAGACTTCTTCAACAGCTGTTTTCCATTTTGGATTGCACATTTAGCCAGGCCATTGGATTGTGGGTATTCAGGACTACTAGTAACATGAACAAAGTCCTACGTTTCAGCAAGTCTTTTAAACTGTTGACTTGTAAACTGTGCACCATGTCAGAAATAACTTTGTGCGGACTGCCATGGACAGAAACATGTCTCCTACTTTGTAATAACAGTGCTGGACATGAGATTAGGAAGTAGGTCCATCTCGAACCAATTTGAATAAGAGTCTACTGACATCAAATAATGATGACAATTCCATTTGAAAATATATGTAGCTACTGTCAACCAAGGTAGTTCAGGAATCAGGCTTATCTGAAGTGGTTCTTTTTGCTGATGCAGTTTAGTACTATTTCAGACAGAACAAAAGCTGAAAGTTCTTTCTCAATATCTTTTGACATAGAAGGCCAAAATACTAGTCCTCTCACCCTTCTTTTGGTAGAATAAGTTCCTGTGAGACCACAGTGCAAGATTTTAATATACTCTTGTTGCAAGGATCTTGGAACGATCAGTTGTGGACCTTTCATGACGATACCATCTTCCATCAAAATCTCATTTCTGTAAGGAAAATGCTGCTGCACATCTGGTGGTAAACAAGATTGCTTTGACGATCATCCTTGACTGATAAAGTGGTTGAGCTTCTGGAGAATTGGATCTGAAGCTGTGTGGGTTCTGAGCTCATCAAGGCATGTGGAAGTAAAATTTCTCACTTCCATGACTTCAAAATCAGGTTTCTCATTTTCATGCTGTAAAGTGTTTTTTCTGGGCGATCTGGATAAAGTATCAGCAAGATTGCCTTTTGTGTAGAAATTATAGTTTTGCAATTTCAACATCATGCATTGCAGTCTCCTAGGAGCTGTGTGCTTTAGGTTTTTCAAAACAGTAACCAAAGATTCATGGTCAGTCTCGATTTGAATAGGTCGGCCATAAATATAATCATGGAACTTTAAACCTGCAACACAATTGCCAAGAGCTCTTTCTCTATTTGAGAATACTGCATCTCAGTTTGGGTTAAAGTTCTGGATGCATAGGCTACTGGTCTGCCTATACATGCAGACCAGTAGCCTATGCATCCTTGTGACTGCACCAACACCAAACTTCAAAGCATCACAAAAAAGAGTTACAGGTTCGTCAACATCATAATATCTTAAAGTGGGTGGATTGGCAATTCTGTTTCAGGACATAAAATGCTCTTTGGCTTTGCTCCAACCAGGACCAGGTTGCATCTTTTGTGTGTCAGCTCTCTTAACAGTGCTGAAAGGTCATTCAGATCTGGAATAAACTTGCCAAAATAGTTGACCATGCCAAGAAAATGTTGTAAGGAGGTGACATTGTCTGGAGCTGGCATCTCAAAAATTGCAGTTTGCTTGGAAGGATCTGGTTGTAAGCCTGAAATGGTAAACAAATGATCCACATAAGTAACTTCTTGTAGTCTGAACTTCCACTTCTGAGGATTTAGCTTAAGATTCACTTCACAAGCACATTCCAAACCTTTCCTGAGGTTTCTATCATTCACCATTACCTCCTACAAGAATATCATCTACTATAATAGCACACGGATAGCCAGAAAAAAATTACTCCATCGCACGTTGAAAGACTTCACTGGCATAATTTATCCCAAATGGCATTCTCAAAAATCTGTACCTTCCAAATGTTGTAATAAAAGTAGTTAGCAATGAAGATTTTCGGTCAAGCAAAAATTGCCAAAATTAACTTTTTGCATCTAAGAGTGAAAAAACAGTGGCATTTGGCATAAGACCAGCAACTTCCTCAACTGAACGCATTGGATGATGAGGTTGTTTTAGTGCTTCATTCAAATCTCTTCAATCAATACATATTCTAATCTCATCTGAACTTTTCTTTCTTATGAGCTACTACCATGGAGGATACCCATTCAGTTGGTTCTTCTACTGGACAAATTACTCCTATATGCACCATTCTTTCTAGCTCAGCTTTGACTCTGCCTTGCATGGCTACTGAACCTTTCCATGCTGGTCTGATAACTGAGCTTAACTTGTGGTCTAACTTTATGGAGTACACAACTGGGAGTTTGCCCGACTTGTCTTCCAAAATAACAGCGTAGTAAAAAAATATAGTTTGTGCGAAGTTTTCGTTGTTATACGTGCTTACATGGTGGATTTCTGCATTAAATGAAAGCAGTCCCATTTTCAAACTGTCTTTGAGGCCTAACAATGACTGCACGTGCCTCTTGACTATGTAAAATTGCAAGTCATAGCTGTTCCCAGCAGAGTAACATGAAAGCAATACAGAGCCTTCGGTTTGAATTTCTTCACCACCATAAGCAACAAGCTTTGCACACTTTGCCAGATCATGCTTCTCACTAGCTTTTACTCTGGCAAACATTTCTGCTGACATAAAATTCCACTTTGAACCAGTATCAACTTTGAGCTCTGTGGATCTCCCATTGATCAGAACAGTACAAAATACTTCATTCTTTGCCAACAAATCTACTGCATTGTCTGTTTCATCAAGCACAGACACACTATCAACATAAAAAGTAGGGTTGCAGCTTTCTGATTGATTAACTTGCCCCTTTGAATGCTCTTTTTAATAAAAGAATGTGCCCTTTTTGATTTACAGAACCTTTAGAAATTATTCCACTTTTTACATGTGTGGCATTACTGACCAAAAGCTAAGCACTTCTCTCGCTTGGGCTCATGACTACCTACACAATTACGACAGTTGACTATGAGGCCATTCGCAGGTTTAGCTGACTCACCTCTCTGCTTTACCAAGTGTGACCTGGATTTTACTGAAGCTGCTCTGGGTTTTGCTGAAGTGACCATCCCCTTAGGGCTTTATCTTTTGACCTCATGCTGCATACTATCAACATTAGCACTGGAAGGCACTGCAAGCATGCTTTTCTCATTTGTAAGCATATTTGTGTGATTTTCTGTGAGCTCATATATCTGACAAATCTCTGTGGCCTTATTCAAAATTAAAACACTGTCTTGAGGCAAAATCTTTGTCACTGCATTATTTTTAATATCACACACAAACCCGTCTTTTTTATCAACTCATCTCTTAGATCACCAAATCTGCATGTTTTTGCCTGGTTTCTCAAGTCAGTTATATATGCTGCAAAAGGCTTTTGATCTCTTGTGTAAAATATGTGCCTTTCCATTGTAATATTAGTTTGGGGGTTACACATTTCTCTAAATTTGTTTTAAGCACTCAGGGTCTTCCTGCGTTTCAGCTGGTACCCCGATATGGAAGTCTTCCCCCTCCCTGAATACACAGCTGGGGCATACACAAATGAACACTCCCTTACAATGGCTTCTGAATCAGCTAGATTAAGTAGAATAAATAAAACCCCAAAAGCACTTGGATAGCCGTTTCCACTGCAAACCACAATGTTTATTCAAAAAGACACAGCACCAGCAACCACAATGTAAGTAGAATAAATGTCTTTGTATGTGCGTCTTTATCAGAAAAAGCAGCCTCTATGAAAATATCATACTCCTGCTCAAACACTCTCCAGCGTTCAGCAACATTAATATCAAATACAAGTGTAGCAGGTCTGCGAAACCCCTCTACCATACTAACAAAATGCTTTTGTAATTATATTCAAATGCACACACCAGCTACTTGAAAAATATTCAACAGTACAACAATCTCTTTGAAATGACTGTATTCTGCAAAACAACTTAACTATAATACTGCAAACACTTGCTAACACTTTGCACACTTCAGATATGTCGAATAGCTTTAGTTAATACAAAAAGCATATAGTGAAAAAATACATCCGTTTTCTTTTTTTATACATTTTATACAATTCGGAAGTTATTTCAAGCACTTACATAAGCATTTTGAGGACTTTTATCAATATACTGTAATTACGAACATTTTGTTTAATTAGAAACTCTTTTTGAATGGTTTTAATGCTAAATTTTATATTCATTGCATAAAACATCATTTAAACGAGTTTTAGTACCTGGATTTATCTTTCTGTTTGTGAATCATTTGAGCTTCTGATGATTGACTTCTGTACATTCCTCCAGTTGTAGCTACATGCCTCATGGTCTTGAAGAAGTTATACTTCAGATCCCATTCTGTCACCATGTTGTTTGTCTTGTGTATTCAGATAAGATGATGAGGCTGGGTGTTCATTTAAATAGCTTATTACACATAAACAGATTAGGATGGATGACTGGAACATTAATCTTAAACTAACTGACTGACTGCTACACACATACATGCTTTCACTCCAGCTGCTCACTCAAAATGGCACTCTTGCTTGCACATGCCATATGCATGTGTCCATGGACTGGAGTGGCTCTTAAAGGCACAACACACACTCTGATCTACAGGTTGGATCTTTCATAGTTCAAAAGACAGGATACAGATATCCACACAGAAGTCTCTGAGAGACTGAGTACAGAGAGAGGGCTGCCAACCTGTCATGATAACTAAGGTTTATGAGGCCACTGGTCTCCTTGATGTCTCATGTTGAGTGATAATACAGGCCAAAAAGTGCGTTATGTTCCATAATGGGTATGTTGAGATGTGTTTATATTACAATATTGACTGATGATAACAGCGAATGCTCTTTCATCGAACTGATAATGTTGAAAGTCCTAAAACAGCGAAGAAACAGAAGAGCAAATTTATTCCCAGGGAAAAAATTTGCTGCTCCGAAAAAAAAAAAAAACAACTTAAAACACAAAACAAGTAGGGGGCTTTCCCCCCACACCCCCCAATGTGGGGGTCTATGCCCCCCACACACCCCCAATGTGGGGATCTGTGCCCCCCCACCCCCGTACTTAAATATACCAACTCTGAGATCACACCATAGTGGAGGAAGTGTCAAAGTCCTGAAGTCATGGCCCACCTTTTTTTTTCCCTGGGAAAAAAAACGATGTTCCATGTCTTCGCTGTTTAGGTCTTTCAACATTATTGGTTCGATGAAAGAGCATTCGCTCTTTTCATCAGCTGATAATGTAATATAGGCCCGTTGAGATATCAATAAAGGGAATTAAGACTTGTTTGTATCTAAGGGAGATGCCTTTTGAAACTAGATGAGACAGATAGAAGGTTTTCTGAACTATTGCGGAAACATGATGGTCAAAAGATAAGGAATTATCAACAAGAATGCCTAGATACCATGTGGCATTATTTTATTGGAGGGCAGTGGTTATCAACAAGTAATATTCTGCATATTTTCCC
This sequence comes from Protopterus annectens, assembly GCF_019279795.1. Classification (NCBI taxonomy): domain Eukaryota; kingdom Metazoa; phylum Chordata; order Ceratodontiformes; family Protopteridae; genus Protopterus; species Protopterus annectens. The sequence goes on from NC_056747.1 coordinate 1,271,495,059, forward strand.
TTTTAAATTGAGGCCATTGTCCTTCCACCAACTGGTAATGTGATTGAACCCATTTTTGGAGTAATTGTTTGTGGAAGACCAAAGAACAACATCCAACCATAGATAGCCATAGCCTAGAAGTGTTAACCTGATGGTCTGACAACCAGATGCCAAATAGGAGATGACCAAGAGTGAGCCCTGTGGTACACCACTGCATTCATAAGTGTCACCTGTGACTCTAACTACACATGTTGCAGTTCACTGCACAGCATAATTATTTACATTCAGATTTATATGTCTGTCAGTAATACCTGCCTGGGGAATGGCCTTGGCCTTGCCTTGTGCAGATATGCTCTAGGCATTACATAACCACTATTTACTGCTTTGGTTACTTTTTCAAAGAAATTAATGAAGTTAAAGAGGAAAGACCTTCACTTAACATATCTGAAATGACGACAGTTCAGGATTAAGAGCTTTTCAATGTCCAGATTAATGACATCTAAGGTAGTACACTCCATAAGTTTACATATGAGGCTAGTGAGACTAATGGCTCTAATCCATGGCTGGGCATTCCAATGGCTGTTTTCCAGGCTTCATCTATGTAACCAGTGCTGAATCGTAAATTAAAGGGGTTAAGTAGGGTTCAAATAGGACAGATTTTGCAGATATATTCAGACTGCCTGGTGTATTATTAGAGCCCATGCATGAAATGTTCTTAGCTTTTGAAATGGTTGAGGGTTTAGGGATGACATAATGGTTAAACTGTTTAGTTCTGAGACATAAGATGCATGGTTTGAATCTTACTTTTGGAAGGGAAATTGGCTTGGGTTATAATGGACCACAAGGATAGCTAGCATAGTACTTACCTATGAACCTATATACCTATAAACTTATGAGAGGGCTTGTTCCACAGTAATTAAAGGGCGTGGCTAGGATTGTGGAATCTGTGGAATAGTTATAACTGTGGGCAGAGTTAAACTTGCAATACATTTGTTAGCTAGAATATTAGCTATTTCCATTGGGTCAGAGTGTGCAGCGTTACTGAGAACTAGCTCCAGGCATTGTTGCATACTAATTCTTAACTTTCTGACACAGCTAAAGAAAGATGTGTTGTTATTTTGATTTTAGTGATTATTTTAAGGTTGTATTCAGCTTTGGGCTCCGGTCTCCTAATCTCTTTAATAGTTTGCTTAAGTGTGCTTTTAACATATGTAGAATGAGACTTCTTGTAAATGTTAAGCAATTTCTTTCTCTTGTTATTTAATTTACTTATATGTGTATTCAACATGGGGGTTACTTTTTAAATTCTCAGGTCTGCCTTATCAATAGAACTATTTAACTGGGAGCAGAAGTCAGAGACACAGGTAACAGCTTTTGCAATGAGATCTGTCAAAGAAGGATTGAAGTATAATTTATTTAGGTCATCAAAAAGGTTTGCTTTTGAGATGTTCCTAAACATGGAACTATTTACAGGGGAAGCACTACCAGTTTTAAAGGAAAAGGTCACTAATTTATGGTCTGATTTTAAAGGCGAGATGATACACACAGAGATGTAGAAGAAGCGGCTATATTTGTGAAGAGCAGATCCAGGATATTGGGGACCCTAGTAGGATGGTTAACTATTTGTGTAAGAGAGATAGCATTTGTAAAGTCAAAGAACTAGTGGACATGCTGATCATTGGCAGTGTAGGTTAGCCAGTTTATGGATGCATAGTTGAAGTCCTCCAGTAGAAAGATGTTGAATTTAATGGGAGTTTCAGCTAAAGTGATACAACAGCTATCCTGCTCCAGAGGGGACATAGAGGATGTTCTATAGCTAGTTAAGAAGTAGAAATAGGTTTTACTAATGGTGATTTGAACACCTTGAAGTTCAAATGTGGTATCCCAAGGAATCTATCATAAAATAGTGATATCCTTGATAAATACTGATAGTCCCCCACAATTTCCAGTGAGTCTGAAAACATGAAATGCATTATACCCAGGAATAGAGGGAGTGCTTTTATTGCTCTGAAACTATGTTTCTGTAACTACACATATATGAATGTATTCAATTTGCAGGAGATCCTCAGGTTTCCACATTTTTTTGTTAAGATTCTTGAAACTGAGCAGAACCACATTAATGTATTCCAAACTAGAATTTACCGTGGTAGAATATTCCTCACATGGACTCTGCCTAAAAAAGGGACTATGCGGTCAACAAAAGCTTTAACCAAAATTCCAAAGCCTTGTAAAGAGAGGTGAAGGCCGTCTCTGGAAAAGCATGAAGACTTGCCAGCCATCTCATCCCAAGATGCCATATACTGGATCCTCTTAGAATGACACCAGCTGCAGATCCAGTTATCTTGTCTTTGAATTGCAACATCATTTTGGTTGATGGCAAAATACCACCCAAGACTAGTGCCTTCCTTGCCTCAGACGCATGCATAGCAAAATCAGTTGTATCCTTCTGTATGTCTCTTGGGGTAGCGTACATAAGGTCATTCACCCTCATACTGAACATTATCAGGTTATATTCATATTTGTCAGGATGGAAGAATCTAAGAGCCTTTGTTACATCCTGGAACCTGGCTCGAGAAAAGCTGCTGTCACCATGTGCTTTTCCAGCCTGGTTAGGGTAGGGTCCATTTGCCTGACAACAAGAGTATCCGATTATTAAAGATCTTGGCATCTGTACCACACCCCTCAACTGTACAAATTTTTACAGAATGTCATGATTTTTGTTTCATATTTTTGGCCCATTTTTCATAAAACTGTGATTTTCTGGCAATACATTGCCAAGTCATTAAAGATTGAAATCAGAAAATAATGACAGACATTTGAGTTTCAGATTTCATACCCTTCAGAAAATTCATGCTAATACAAAACCTGGTATTCTATCAACTTTCTAAGTTTCTAAGAGCAATATTTAAAAATTGTCCCCCCCCCCCACCATTATTTATGGCTTTTTCCAGATTTCTTGCCCTAAGAGGTTGAGAGTTATGGTCTGAACCTTTTTATTCTGTGAGGTATGTGTATTAGCTGTGGGTGCAATGTAGGAGTGTAGGAGTGTGGCTGTGTAATCTAATGTCTAAAGTTTCTTAGTTGTTAGCCTAAGACGCTTATGCAGTCATCTTTACAACCTCAGTTTGAGTTGGTTTAGTGGAAGTGTTGTGTGCTGTGTTTGTATGTGCATTGTGCTTACTGAATATGTTCTGGGGTGCGAATATAATCGCCAATATACACCTTTCACATACTGAATCATTGTGAGGTAACAATACAGAGTGTTTGGTAAGCATGAAACACTTACTACACCAATTTAAAATACCTAGTGCTGTCAAACTGGCTGCAGAAGGGCCAAAGCTGACTGAGGTTCCATATTGGCCATTGTAGATGAAGGGATATAACAAAACAGAACAGGTCAATAACTGAGTATTGGTATAAGGCAGAGGGGGATAACTGGACTAGAATGTATGATAATGTGGGATATGGGTAAAAGGTAAAATAATGAGCTGTGGCTACCGTGGTAATTATGAGTGCAAAAAAAAAAAAGTAAACTTGGCAGAAATATGTAGCTTCAATAAGACAATAACTACCAAGTGGCAGATTTAATTCACACAACTTTATGCAGTAGGTTAATGTGGTCTCCTGCTAATTACTAAAAACAATGAACAATGAATAGTCTAACCTAATGGATTCAGGTGCAGTAACTGTAATTGCTACAGATAATTTAAGTGAGTAGTTTTGAATGCTGTATCTGTAAAGCATAGCAATATTGTGTGCAGAAGAGTGATTAATGATGAACTGAGTGGCATCAGGGATAGAAACCACAAGAATCTCACTATTCTAGACACAAGGGATTCTAGATGGACTGAGAGATGTCAGGTAGGAAGGAATCATAAGTGTCCTGGTATTCTGTGGAGAAGTGGATTATCGATCTGTAATAGGGACCACAGTAATGCGTGCCTTGTGGTCCATCAGTCACAAAGTTAACCCTGTATTTTGGAAGGCTTTAACACAAACAAGCCTCTGTCAAACTGCAATTCCAAATGCTAACTTTTGGCTGCAATATGGTTACAGACCTTTGACAGAATCCTGAAGACAGTGGAGTTCATGCTTGAAGAAGTGATCACCGATGTTTTGTAAGGGGCGGGGGACTGAATGGGAATGATCTTGTTTACTGTGTTTTGGGGTTCTAATATGCTTTGCTTTGTATCTGAGAAGAAACACATAGCTCATGGCACTTTAGATGTCAGTACCAGAATCACTGGAGACAGCATGTAATCTGTGGAATATAAAAAAGAATTTACAATTGTGCTTAGATATGTTACCGATACATGTAACTCTATATGAATTGCAAAAGTAGTCATTACCGGGCACATTGTGGGTGCTGCGAAGAGCACCTCTGGCTAACATCAAATATTGAAACAATACTAATTTCATGAACTTTAATCATACTTGACTTTGAAATGGGGTCCATTCCCATCATGGCATTAGAAACACAAAAGATTTGGAGAAATTAAAAAGGGTGAAACCTGTGGGGGGGTTTGTAACCCATTAAGGGAGGGGGTAACCTGGGGACAGAGAAACTAGCAGAGAACATATAGCATTACCATTTGGGGTGTTCTGTGTCAGGTTGGGCTGAATCATTTGTAAAATGAAATGGTAACTTCGCTCTGATATCCCATAAATTTGACAAAAACGGTTGCACGAGTGTGTGTGGGGGGGGGGGCTGGGTGTTTGAAATGAAAGTCTAACAAATTATCATATACTTATTTTTTATGTTACTGCTTGAACAGAGTCTCATGCTAAAAGTTATTTTTCTACACAGAGTGATATTAGAGGAGTGAAAAAGATGGTTTGCTGTCTTGTTCTCACAATCAAATACATTAGTCATTTTGATTAAAACAAAAAAATATCAACTTCATTTGGCTTTGAGAACAAAACAGCAAACCATTTTCAGTCCTCTGATATCATTCTATGTAGAAAAATAGCTATCAGAACGGTGTTCTTTGTAAGCAATAGCATGTAAATAGGGGTGATATCAACATGACTTGCATTAGAACTGAGCCAACGCAGGAACGGAGAAAGAAGATTCTACTGATAGGGATGACAGCAATCAGAGTACAGAGAATAGACAAGACGAGGCTGGAATTTATTGGAGGAAGATGGCAAAGGTGCCAAGGTGTTAGAAACAAATAATTAGAGAAGTGGAAAGAGAACAAGAGACATTTGAATTGCAGGCTTGTGATTGTCTTCACTATCAGAGATTAATATCAGAGTATAGGCAAAGAGAAAGGGATAGACGAATCCTAAATAAAAGACCTGCACTGCTTGAGTTTTTAATTGAATCTAGAACAGAAGCTGCTGTTACAAAAGGGTTTAATTAGTAGGGAATATAAAATATTATACAATAATAATAATATTGTATAATATTGTGTAATACTGGCCACAGTGGTGCAGTGGTTAGCATTGTCACCTCACGGCAAGAGGTTCTCTGGTTCGATTCTCAGCTGGGGTGGTATAGAGTATGCATGCCCTCCCTGCAGTCATATGGGTTTTCTCCCACATTCCAAAGACATGCAGTAGGTGGATTGGACATTCTAAACTGGCTGTAGCTGAGAGTGTGTGCGCGAGTATGTGGTGTAAAAGAATTATTGCTGCAGGGCTAGCCACCCGACAGTGTAAACCTTGGCTTGAGATGAATGTCACTGCAGAAGTGACACCCCGACCCCATGTGCAAAATGGGAAAAGAAGTTGACGATGGATAAATATTATACAATGACTGCCCATTAACATTCCAAAATGAGCATGCTATTTGGTCAACCCAACCACCATGCCTGTTGTAAATCGAGCATAAACCAATGGAGAAAATTCCAGTCACCAGGACTTTCTTCTACTGATATATGCTATGGAAAATTTACGTTTTATTTAAAAAAAAAAAAAAAAAACTTTCAAAAACCAAAAACTTCAAAAGAACGAGACAGATGGGACAGAGAAAATACAAGGCTAATCAGGTATGTTATGCAAAACTAGAGAAATGTATCTGATTATCCTTACATTTTCCCTGTCCCGTCTCTCCCATACATTGAAAGTCTCCCAATTTCATTTTTTTAATTAAAAACAACAACAAAAAAGCAATAGGTATCTTCCTTTTTCCATTGCTTCCTTTAGTCAGCACAGATGTACTGTGAAGTGTGGGAAAGAAAGTCCCATACGTATGCACAATACATCAAGAAAGCCCCAGAATACTGGGGTCACACATGGAAAGCAGCAACTGCTATTTTACAAGGATATTATTTAAGAAAAGTATGGTCGCCCTCATAATCAAACCATACCAAACGTGGGTAAATCCAGCATTACCCACACCCAACCATGGGTTTTTGCTATATTGCACAACTATAGGAATTAATCAGAAGAGGTCAGAAAAGATAGGAAAGTCAGATAAGATATGCAAATCACAATGAAACAATGGGAGGACATACGTATGGCTCCCAAATATGCAACAAAATCTAGAAGATTTAGGACTTTTGCCTGGAATTGTTTGCATAGATACTTGTGTACCAAGCAGATTTTAAAAAAAATGTCTTTAGGTCGATGGCAAATTTTTGAGGTGTAATGGGAAAGAAAGAGGTACATGGGAGCTATGTTTTGAGAGTATAATAAATTGAGACTTTGAAAATTCCCTACAAAGTACTCTGCCAGGAATACTAGGTGATCAAATAAGTGTAACTAAGGAAATGATTTTTTTGAGCTGGGGTACAGGATCTGAATTACCTAGACATAGTAAGGTCTTGTTATGTTTAATTCTAGTGGCTACCAAGAAAGCAATTGCTAGAAAATAGAAATCAAAATCTAAACCAACTATAGTTGAAATAGTGACTACTTAACAGAAGGAACAGGATGTGGGATCTTTGGAAAAAAGAGTAACAGTAAAGAACAGAGAAAAACATGGAAATTGTGGGAACAATTCATGCAGAACAATGTTTGGGAGGAAGAATGAAGTTTAAGAGAAGGCAGGAATTTAATAATTTGTGCAATGTTGGTTAGATCATAGGATATATAGCAATATATATAATCTTTGTATATATGAACTTAATATGGCTTAATTATTTTTATATAATAGTGGGGAGGGCAGACTACATTCAAGCTGGGTAGGGAAGCTATGTTTTTCACTGATCTTAGGTCGCACATAAAGGATGGTGCCAACTTAGAGGGAAATCCTAATTGTAAAAAAGAAATGCAAAAGTAGAAGGTGAAAAAAGGGAGGGGTTGGAAGGGTAGCCTAATGGCTAAGGTGTTTGCCTTACAAACACCAAGTACAGGGTTCAAATCTCACAAGGGATAATTGGCTAGACTTAAAATGGCTCACAATGGCAGTTAGCATACTAATGTATGAACCTATGAGATGGACGAACAATTGCAATTCCTACTTATACTGTTAGAATATTTCTTACATCATTTTACGAGAGAGTACTTAGTCCAAAGAACAGTTTCTTAACGGAAGTGATATGTGCCAAAATTATTAGCTGTACCAGTAGAAACAAATAAATTGGGCATCAGTAAAGGCGGATATTGCAGACAAAAGCTCTGTATAGAGAAATGCTGCCAGAATGCATTATGATGCTAGATGAAGGCAGGACAGACCATTTCCCGCATTTTTGGCCTCATAATGTGTTTTTCTGCATTATTCTGCATGCTTTAGAGTATGTGTGTCAAGCTTTGCACCATCCTTAAATGAAAATAAAAAATACTAGTTTTATTGCATTTTCTGTTTCTTCCCTCATTCATATTGTGAATAATAGGTTATAAGAAGTGTTCAAGTGTTCACAGGTATGTGTGTGTGTGTGTGTGTGTGTGTGTGTGTGTGTGTGTCTGTGTGCGTGCGTGTGTACGTCCGCGAGCGTGTTTGTGTATATATGCAGCTAGCACTGCAGTAACCTCAAAGAAAACAATAAGTGCTGAGCATTATATAAAAAAAGAAACAAAGGAATCTTGCATCCTTTCTTCTTGTCCCTCTGGCCTTGCTGTCTGCTGAAGCATCGTTTTTCTGTCCCTACTTCTTCTTCTGCACTCCTTAATTAGCACACTTTTCTTACTGCTTTTCCCATGTTGATTTTGCAGTCCCTGCCATTCTGCACTAAAATATATTTGATTGCTCTCTGTTTGGAAACCAAAGCTGGAGTACATCTGGAAAAGTAGACATCTATGAATTCTGCATAAACTCATTCTGTCTATCACCCTGCATATCAACATTACTATGGGGAGCCTTTCTACATATTTGGCTTTAAAAATTTGGGTCAGCAATTGGGAAGTATAAACTACTGAGTTAATGTTAGCTAATGCACCTCCCCCCCAGCACCACCAGGTACACACACACACACACACACACACACATACATATATATATATATATATATATATATATATATATATATATATATATATATATATACATACATACACATACACATTTGTGTGTGAATGCTGTGATACACAGTAAAGCAAGTGTGACAATTTTGTACTGTAACAAAATATTGATCAGAAGAAAAGTGGAATGGACAAGTGACGTGTATTGTTACCTGTGTGAGCCCTTTTGGATATCAGGGACCTTACAGGGAGCAACCTTTAAAGTATAAAGAGGCTGAAGGAGCTGATATGATGCTTTGTGTCTGACAGGACAAACTGGATAGGTCCACCAGGGTTTTGAGATGTAGGGGGTATTCAATTCCATACTTTAGGAGCAGGAATTAAGAAAGCTTTACTTTAATGCAAGGAGCAGTGGAGAGGAATTTGTAAGTAATACTAAACGCAGAATGAAGAAAAAGAAGAGTCATTTCAAAATGTGAAGGAAAGTTAAACAGGTCATAGGTGCGTGCAACTAAATAAAATAGCACCTTATTGGAAACAGGAAAACACCAAGCTTTTAACAAAGATATCATTGGATGGATAAATGATGGGGCTAAGGGTAAAATTCACATTTTATTTCAGTTTGCAGCTTCTGAGAGATGGTAAGTGAATGGTAACTACAACATTTGATGTGTATTCAAGAACTGGAATAAGAACGCTCATCTTCAGAAATTATTTAAATGACTATTTTCTGTAGATGGCACATCTTGCAGAGGCTAAACAGCATGGCATTGTTTGTGTTTTTGCCCTGTCTGTATGAATACTGCCAACCCCAATCCTCATAATCAGACTAGAAACCACAACTTCTCCCATATTACAGCCAATAGAAAGACAAGTGACTTCCTTCTACTAAGCCTAAATATTAGAAGTATATCCAACAAAGTCCATGAACTCCATGCCACCATAGACTTGTACTCCCCAGATATAGTCACCCTGAAAGAAACCTGGTTAAAACCTCACATTACCAGTGAGCAAATACTCCCTACAGGTAATGGCATACTAAGAGTAGACCGGCTAAACAAGAAAGGAGGTGGTGTAGCTATAATATTTAAACGGCATCTAAACATCCAGATCTTAAAATCATCAGCTCCACAAACAGGCAATGAATAAATAATATATACCAACCTCAAAATAAACCAAAACAAAACTATCAACATAATTGGATGCTACTTCCCACCTGGCCAAAACATCCCTCCACTAGAAAACCTCCTCAGCTGGTCAGCCCACCATCTCCCCCAAGAAACTATAATTTTAGGTGATTTCAATATTGACTGGCAATCCTGTTCTGGCAACCATCCAACCCATCATGTAAACCGTCATGGCTTCACCCAACTAGTCCAGTCACCAACCAGGATAAATAAAAACTCCAGCAAGCACACTACCCTGGATTGGATACTAGTCAGTAAGAGCCCCCAGTCATATATAACAGGCTGCTTATCAGATAGCCTCAGTGATCACTCCCCAACATTCCTACTCAAAAAATACCTATACCAAGCTAAACCTGTGATCTACCATCAAATATGTAAAAAACTAAACTTTAACCCACTCACATTCATCTCATCCCTCAAAGAATGTAACTGGCATCCTCTAAAGTACCTCAGTCTTGATGATGCAGTTTAATTTTTTAATATTACCTTCCTGAGCATCCTTAATTACCATGCCCCCATAAGACTTTCCAGAATCAAAGCACAACCCTCCCCATGGCTGCAGAAAACCACTAAGTCAGAAATGAAAAACAGGGATAAAGCCTGGGAGCACTGGCACAAAACCAAAACACCCTCAACTAGACAGAAATTCCTAGAACTACGCAATAGAGTCAAAAAGCTAATAAAACAGGACAAATTCCAATACTACCAGTCTGCCCTAAACTCCTCCCAACACAGCCCCAAACAATTCTGGTCCTCCATAAACTCCATCCTCCACCCAGGTAAAGCCAGTACCCCTCCTCCTAACATCCCTCACTCCTCAGAAAATATTGCTACCTCATTCAACACACACTTCACACAAACCATACTATCACTATCTAAACAACACAACCCCCCTCCCCTTCAACCCACAACTTCAACTAGTAATCTCCCCACTGCCTTCTCTTTTTCTCCTGTACCTACCTCCAACATAAAAAAACTCTTAACTAAACTTAAGCCCACCAAATTAGCAGCAGACAACCTCCCAAGTGAATACCTACAAATCGCAGCTGATGCTCTGGCCTACCCAGTATCCATCTTGATTAACCAATCTCTGTCAGAAAGTTACGTTCCCACACTGTGGAAAGTATCACATATAATTCCCCTCCACAAAGGTGGACCAGACACAGAACTAACCAATTACCGCCCCATAGCTATTACCTCTCCACTCTCAGACTACCTCCTTACTAACAACCTCCTTTCCAATACTCAGCACGGTTTCCGACCAAACCATAGCACCACCAGTGCCTTACTCTCCTTTACTAATACTATCCTTCAGCATAAAAACAATGGCTATCTCTCCTCTGCTACTTTCCTAGACCTATCTAAAGCATTTGACATGGTCCCACACAAACAACTTATCTCTGACCTCAATAACCTGTCCTTCTCACAATCAGTCACCAACTGGTTTCAGAGTTACCTGTCTGACCGCCAACAATCCGTTTTATGGCAGAATGGCATATCTCCCCAACTACCTTTCTCCATAGGGGTTCCCCAAGGATCCATCCTTGGACCCCTACTCATCTCTGTTTTCACCAATAATCTAGCCTCTGCCACCAAACATGGCACACTCATACAATACGCAGATGACTCGACCATCATCTGCTCAGCCCAGTCCCTACCCAAACTGCAAAAAGTCACACAGGAAGCCTTTTCCTCTGTTGAAACTTGGTTATCCAATGCCCAATTAATACTCAACCCAAACAAAACTAAACTACTCATCTTCCAACCCACCAAACATACTCAAAACAACTCTCACTTTAACATCACAGCAAAAGACAACACCACTATATACCCAACTGAACACACCAAATTGCTAGGAGTGGAAATAGACAATAAACTAAAATTTGACATTCACATATCTGTGACCATAAAAAAAGTTCACAAAAAACTAGGAGCATTATACAGAAATAAGCAACTTCTCACCAAAGCAGCAAAGATTTCAATATCAAATTCCCACCTTATCTCCACCCTACTTTATGCCTCTCCAATATATACCAACCTAGGGCAATGCGATCTAAACAAGCTAGAGACCTGCTACAACAAAATCGTCAAATTCGCCACAGGGACATCCTACCGTAGTCACCACTGTCTCTCACTTGCTGAACTGGGCTGGCTTGAACTCCCTCACCTCCTTCAATGGTATCAACTCTCACTCGCCCACAAACTAGTAAACTATCCACTAAATGTCCCATCCCCCCAGAATCTACTCCAACCCTATTGCACCACCAGACCACTAAGATCCAGCAACAACAAAAACTTGCAGATCACTAAAGCCAATAACTCTGCTGATGAAGCACTATTCTCTTGCACCATAGCCAAATTATGGAACTCCCTCCCACCCACAATTACCTCCTTGCCATCATGCACCCACTTCAAAACTTTACTAAAAGCACACCTAAAAACATGCTGGCTATGCCCTTGCAACTCCCACTCTAATATCACCCACCCCATCCAACCACTACCTTTCTTTCCACCCCACTAACTACCTTGATTATAGCAAGCACAGATGCTCATAAGCCTAGTACTTATTATACAGCAGGAACTTCTTATTGTAACATTTGTTAATGTCTGTTATGTACTTCGCAGATAAAGATTCTAGTTGTCTACTGATGTACTATGTTCTTCATCTGTAAATATGTTGTAAGTAATTGCTATGTAAATTGTTAATCGCTATGTAATCCAATGTAACTACTGTCTATTTTAACTGTGGAGCTTTTCTCCCCGGGCCTCCACTGAAAATGGACCTACATCCAGTCGGACACTCCTGGTCAACAAATATAAATAAATAAATAAATAAATAAAACAAATACTGAAGGAGAGTATAGGGTCTATCCAAAATTTAAGGCTCATAGGTAGCAACAAGGCATGTGGCCCAGGAAACCTTTGAGCATCCTAGCCCAACTTCACAATTAGCACAAAACAATGTCTATTTAAATGATTTGCTCAGAGTAGGTAAATGGGGACTGAAGAATCAAACGCTGGACTACAGGAAGTAGCTAGTTACCAGGTCATAACCTTAACCCTCTGCATTAACTGCCACACCTCTTAAGCAATAAATGCCTATGAATTTGAACACTCAGACTCTTTCAACAGCTATTTGTAAGGATCACAGTGATAGCTCAAACAAGGCGTACTTTCTTTAGTTTTTGTTAAAAACAGAACTCATTGGGCTCTTCAGCTTCACCCATTTCACAAGTTAGCAAATGTAATGCATCCAAGTCCCAGTGTTTCTCTTCCTATGCATTCAGCACCATGTTTGACATATTCCTCTCACTTTGCCCTCTCCATTCAGTTGACAAGTTTTTACATCTAAGCTATAGCCTCTTTACTCCCATAACTTCCTTCCTCTTTATTCCCTTCACAGCTGTACTCAGTACTTCAGATGCAGCCTTACAAGTGCCCTAATGCCCCATGGTCAAGTGACTTTTCAGAATGACACTGCAGGCAAGTGCAGACAAGGGGAATCAAACCCAGGATTACAAGATGAAGCCCTTTATTAGCTATGAGCTTTATTCTTCTGTACTAAATTGCAAAGCAGCTTTAATATTCTTTTTTGCCTTATCATACATACATACATCGTATAATTCAAGTTATAATACAAGTAAATATTTTGAAAGCTGATGTATTAAAGAGTTCATTAAAACAACCACAGATAATGAACTACATATACTTACAATCTATAATACCATCTGTAATACATCATATAAATATTTAGTAAATTTTATAACAAATGTAATCAGAATAAGTTGATTACAAACTCCATTTACAGATAAAGATGGGTTGTGTGCCTTTCAAACCATAAATCACTCGGTAAATTTCCATTTATTAAGCAGTCCCACCCTGTCTATAACAGTAACACACTTGAATAAATATGAAAAATGGGAAACTTTGCATGATATTTTTTTTATAAATGTATGCTGTTTTACTTTACATGGACAAGCAAACAGGTGTGACATTTCATTTTTCCAAAATTACCTGTTAACGCTAGCAGGACAGATATTTTCTCACCCTGGCCTACAGCAATATTAGGAAGATTTTTAGCAATCAGGAGCAAGTAATGTATATATATATATATATATATATATATATATATATATATATATATATATATATATATATATATATATATACACATATATATATATATATATATATATATGTGTGTGTGTGTATAAAATATATTTAGTTAAAACAGGTGCTATAGGTTTTCTTATTTTAGAGGAAGAATAGGTTCTGTATTTTCTCTAAAATACTTTATTTCTAAAGTTAAGAAGCATAAACTAATTTGATGACTACAAAACAAATGATGATTCATTTTCTTTCTTTTATTACTTTATTTATTTGTTAACTGGTTAAGCTCAACTAGAAACAAATATTCTTTACTGGAGGAACCTGAGAGCATCGTTCTCCTTAAGTGACTTGACCACTTTCACAATATGCAATGGTGGTTGGAATCACACCCAAGATTATAAATTTAACTATATATAGTTAGACTCTGGAATATATTCTCCTCTATATTTATACAAATTTCTAAAATAAATTCATAAGAACAAGCACAGAAGGGCTTTATCTAGGTGGTATGGGTGAAATCCCCCTAGTGCCAATTATCAAAAGCACAAACTGCCAATGAACATAAAGATGATGGCTGTTGGAAATCACAGTATGTGCAATTTCTAAGTAGTTGCAGACACCAATGCCTTTGTTTTGGGTGATGCCTTCTTCCAAGTTGGTGCAACCATTGAAATTATATGCATAAATTCAGAAGGTATGGGGGGATTACAGTTTTATCCTTCTGAGTTTCAGACATGAGTTCTCACCGTTTTGTTTTCCTTGGCATTCAGATGTTTGGGGGAATCAGCTGCAGTTCTTTCCATAACAGAATCCCTGGAAAGTTTGCCTAAGTGAGTTAATTGCTTTAAATATGCAGCTACAGATTTAGCTTTGATGGGTTTGCTATTTATCTCATATTTATGCAGTATTTACACACTACTGTCAGTTTCACAATGTCTGCACTACAAATATTATATGTAAATTAGGAAAAGTATGCCACTAACAAACTATACAAGCCAACACATCCTTCTGACCATTGCTTTCCTATCTTATTACTGAACTGACCATGGTCATGGAAGTTTAACATAAAGCAGATCCATATTCCCCATGATTTACGGACTTGGTAATCAAGCTAATACTAGCATTTACCTAGAATGTAATAGCAGTTTTCACTACAGCCACTGAGCGTTATACTAATAGGATATTTTAGAGAATATAGCATTATCATCTTGAAAACGAAATTAGAAACATACTATACCAGCACTGTGTACTACTGATAAAGAATAAGGTGTAACAGTAGTAGATTAAAGCACTAATAATACAGCAAGTGTGAGGTAAAGTAGATTATGTCTTAAATCAAAGAACTGGCTTAGCATTGTGTCTAATTAAGAAGTATGTTTGAGTGTAGGCCTAGGATAACAAATTAATATAGTTTAGGATGAAGCAGAGTATTAAATTATGTTTTTCCTAGAATAAACCATATATGTTAACATCTCTAACTTTAAGGATCTTTAATTGTAGTTATGTATTTCTTTCAAAACAGCTTCTAAACAGGAATTGTGAATGTTATTAAATCTCCCATAAAGGTAATTCCCTATTAATGTATGGAATAAAATTTGAGATCTACTCTCATTTCTCAAAGCAATTCTTGCCTTTATTTATAATAGTGATTAATGTGCAGATTTTCCCAGTATCTGTCAGATAAGCCCAGATTTCTCTTGTATATAAGCAGAAGACATTTACTTAGAAATGGTCACTTTCAGGAGCAGATTACAAGCTAGCTGTGACCATTCTTATTATAACACATTTACATAGAAATGGTCACTTTCAGGAGCAGATTACAAGCTATCTGTGACCATTATTGTTAAGATATCTTAGTCTTTGCCAGCCCTGTGGCACTCCTAAGTGACCCAAGTTTGACTAGAGCCTCAGGCATCTGAGGTTCCAGCAGGGAGGAAAGAAGAGATGAGTGTGGCCATATCAGAGGGATGGCATTAATCTAGTAAGCATTCCCTTTGGGGAGGCGTGGTCCTTAGAGGAATATAGCCCCCAGATGTAACATGCTAATACAGGGAATGGACATACCAAGGGGTAGGTCATAAATGAAAGACAAATTCTCTGGTGCAAGCAGTCAGTGGCACCTCCCCCCCACGGATGCCCTTAGATTCTACACCAACGTCAACATTAGAATGTTTATAGTCCAGGGGTAGCAGAAGAGGCTGGTAGACCCCCCAGCAATGAATGGGGTTCTGGGGTAACCAGAAAGAATGAAGCAGAAGGAGAACAAAACAAGCACACAAAAAATCGTACTCTTTAAGTGAGCTAATCTCAGGTGGCCATTGTGGATTTATAGCAGGCCAGATCATTTAGGATCATATCAAGAATAATATCTAATCATCATCATCTTCTTTCAGCTGCTCCCATTAGGGGTCACCACAGTGGATCATCTGTTTCCATTTCTTCCTGTCCTCTGCATCTTGCTGTGTCACACCAACCACCTCCATGTCCTCTCCAACCACATCCATAAACCTTATCTTAGGCCTTCCTCTTTTCCTGTTACCTGGCAGCTCCATCCTTAGCATCCTTTTCCCAATATATCCAGCATCCCTCCTCAGCACATGTCCAAACCAACACAATCTTGCCTATCTTGCTTTGTCTCTAAACTGTCCAACCTGAGCTGACCCACTAATATACTGATTCCTAATCCTGTCCATCCTAGTCACATCTAATATAATATATAATTATTGACCACAGGGTGGGTAAAGCCAGTCTAATACCAAATGGGATATAGTAATTTGAGCACCAAAAGGGAAACTGGCTAGACTTAAAATCGCCTAGCCTAGTATTTACTTATGAGCCTATAATAAAATCCTTCTTTGTTAAGATTAGGCAATATTTCTTTACTGGAATTCATACATATTGTTTCACTGTGAGAGTTATATTTTTTCAAATAAATACAACATAATTTTAATATTAGCAAATATACTTTTTGAATTCTAGAAATAATCTAGTGCAAAAGTTCAAATAATAGATTAGCCATCAGAATGCTTTTTTATCTTACCAGGCATATAGGGTTCCCGTTGATTCACCAAAGGTAGCTTCAGCAGATGTGAAAAAGGAATGAAATAGTTTCACCAAAACTATTTTCTTTGATAGTAGAATTTGAGTCTTTCTCCACTGTTGTGTGACACCTCTGATATCTCTTAACTTTGTTGCCCAATCCTTCCGTCTTGGAGTGGTGCCTTTTGTTTTTGTGCATCTCTTACATCAAAACCTGATCTTTTCTTGAGTCATAGTGGTTTGAGAGATTTGTGTGTTGTTGTCATTGGTTTGAGATATTTGTATATTTGTATGTTGTCAGTGGTTTGAGACATTTGTCTGTTGTCAGTGGTTTGAGACATTTGTATGTTGTCAGTGGTTTGAGACATTTGTATGCTGTTATCAGTGGTTTGAGACATTTGTATGTTGTCAGTGGTTTGAGACATTTGTATGTTGTTGTCAGTGGTTTGAGACATTTGTCTGTTGTTGTCAGTGGTTTGAGACATTTGTCTGTTGTCAGTGGTTTGAGACATTTGTATGTTGTTGTCAGTGGTTTGAGACATTTGTCTGTTGTTGTCAGTGGTTTGAGACATTTGTCTGTTGTCAGTGGTTTGAGACATTTGTATGTTGTCAGTGGTTTGAGACATTTGTCTGTTGTTGTCAGTGGTTTGAGACATTTGTCTGTTGTCAGTGGTTTGAGACATTTGTATGTTGTTGTCAGTGGTTTGAGACATTTGTCTGTTGTCAGTGGTTTGAGACATTTGTATGTTGTTGTCAGTGGTTTGAGACATTTGTCTGTTGTCAGTGGTTTGAGACTTTTGTCTGTTGTTGTCAGTGGTTTGATATATTTGTATGTTGTTATCATGGCTCTTCCTCTGCCTTCCATCAAAGATATTCCTAACAAGATCTTGTAGGACCTCTGCATATGTTTGTCATCCAAAACTTGTATGTCTTTAGTTGGCCTGTGCTGAACTACATCCATCTTGTCTGTACTTTTCTAGAGATGATAGGCATAGTTAGAACTGTACCCAGTACTTTAGAATTCTGTGGAGTATGAAGCAATATCCAGTTTTATGATAGATGGTCTCCATCTAACAAAACTTGTTTATAAATAGTTCACTAAAAGCAATAAAAGAAGCAGCTCTCATAAATAGTTGTTGATGGCATAAGTAGTAGCTCGTTATCTGTGAGCATCAGACAGTCGATCCACTGCTTGAATATACAAAGTGCTATGAGGCTGGTGACTGAGGGACTAAGGGAAGATGTGAGTTTGGGGTGCGTGGCTAGGCTTGTAAGGACCTAGTGGTCAATGAACCTATCACACACTGACAGACTTTCCATTTAGTCCATTGGTGTAGAAAATTAGGAATATAAAACTTATTTATTTTATATTTGGTTTGCTAGATGTCTCTTTTTCTTTTTAATGAATCCTTATGAATACAAAATACTGCTTTTCTTTGATAAATTCTTATGAGTACAGAATATTATATATCAGTGAGTAATGAAATATATTTGTACTACATTGATAAATTCTTATGAGTACAGAATATTATATATCAGTGAGTAACAAAATATATTTGTACTACAGTAACTAATGGAAATGTTCTACTAAGGTACAAGCAGCTGAGATTAACTTAACCTGGTCCTAAACAAAGATGTTTTGCCTCTAAGTGCTTGGTTACTGAGTTCAAGTCTCAGATGGGGTGTTTTTCACATGATATTTCCATGTTCTCCCTGTGTCTCTTTATGCTTTTCTTGTGACCTTCAGTTCCTTCCCCCATTTGAACAGCACGAATAGAGGTAGACAGACAGTATTAAACTAGTTCTAAGTATGGACGTGGATGTCTGCAGTACAGTTGTGTAAGTAAACTTACAGTGACACTAGCTGTTCAAATGATCCCTGCTGTAGTGCCTAAACTATGTAGATTATATACTGCATAGGATATTACAGCTATACAGCTTCCAAAGCTTTAGGGCACTTTCTATGCACCCAGACCATCACTCAGCTCAAGCTGCCAAATGAGAGATGGAGGCTGAGTCCTGAGCAACATTGCTAGAGACAACAAAAAATATATGTCCAAATCCTGGCATAGAAAATACACCAAAAAACAAGGGGGTGGAGGGAGGGAGCAGCTACTGCAGCAGTAACCTTTCGAACATAAAATAGATTGTTATGGTTTAGACCCCAGTAACCTTTAAGAAGTTGTTGGTTTACACATGACTCCCTCCAGCAATGACTGAGATCATTATATATATATCTCTTTAGACTAATGAAACTATTACTGTAAGATTTCTCTGTTTTCACTAATTGTGACTGCTGTGTATGAATATACAACTATTAATTAAGACTCACTGCATTTTGTATCTAAATATACTTTGTAAACTTTGTAGTTTTTTTGTTACATGTTATTCATATGTGCGGAGCTTTTCTCCCCAGGCCTCCACTGAAAATGGACCTGTGTCCAGTGGACTATCCCGGTTAACAAATGTAAAATAAATAACTAAATAAATTATGGTAAGATTATTTATACAACTGTAATATGCTCTTCATTTGATCACTGCTGCAGTAGCCTAAGCTATATGGGTAGATGACAATAGCTTAGAACAAATGGAAGGTGGAAGGAAAAGGGGGCCAGGAGCCCTGGAGAGTGGTCCTAGAAAAGCCTGACCTAGACCTGGAGAAGGAATCTAACTTGTATTGCTTTGTAACAGTATGTACAGAGAACCAAGTTGCTTCTTCTTGAATACTTCTAGAGCTCAACTCTTTTTATAAAGCCATAGATGAAACCGCTGCTCTGGTAGAATGTGCCTGCACCATGCCTGCAATAGTTTTGTTAATGTGGGAATAATTAACAAGTAATAGCCTAGGGCAACCAATAGTCTGCTTTGACATAGGTTGTCCCTTCTTCTTACCATCACAAGAAATGAACAACCAGTCAGAAGTGTCATGTTTAGTCATAGCCTCACCTCAGGCTTCATGCTCACTGAGTGGCGCACAGCTACAGTTATCCCACTCCACAAGGGGGGATCCACCTTGGATCCTGGGAACTACCGTCCCATCAGTCTGATGAGCCTGATCTGCAAGCCTATGGAACGTATTATCACGGAACTTATAAACAAAGACATTGCCAACCTTCAAACACTGGACCCCACCCAGTTTGGGTTTGTGAAGGGCCGGTCTTGTCTCCTGAACCTAATTGACTTCTTTGAATCAGTCTCCATGGATGAGGGTAAGGCTGTCCACACAGCCTATCTGGACCTTGCCAAGGCCTTCAACACCATCCCCCACTCCGGAATCATAGATAAATTTACTAAGCTGGGCATAAATCCCTATGTCACTCGATGGGTTGCCAAATGGCTTACTGACAGAACCCACACTGTAAAAGTAGCCGACTCAAAATCCAGCTCCAGGCAAATGACAAGTGGAGTACCTCAGGGTTCAGTCCTGGGACCGCTCTTGTTTGGCATCTACTTTGCTGAAGTAAAGACCAACACTGAGGGACTCTGGCTAACAAAGTTTGCAGATGACTGCAAACTGGGAGCCATTATTGAATGCCCAAATGATGTGGATATTCTACAAAAGGGCCTTACAGAAACAGATGCTTGGTGCCAGAGCCATGGGCTTAAGCGCAATGCCAAGAAATGTATAGTTATCCCCTTTTGGAAAAACCATGTACCCATGAATTACCACATAGGTGGCAGTACACTAAACACTGGAAGCATGATAAGAGGAACACAGGTGAACAGTGGTCTCACCTTTGATAACCACATTGTCACAACAGTCAGGAAATCCTTCTATGTGGCACACCTCATCACTAAGTCTTTTCATCCAGAAAAAAGGAGGTCATTGTCCCACTGTACTCATCCTTCATTAGACCCATCATAAAGTACAACGCCCCATTTGGTATGTACCTCACAAGATATCTGCAACAACTGGAAAGGCCACAGAAACACCTCAGTAAAGGAATCATAGGCCTAAAGCAGATGTCCTATGATGACCGACTAAAAAAAACTCCAGCTATACTCTGTCACATATCGTCTACTCAGAGGTGATCTCTGCTTAACATACAAGGCCATGTCAAACCCAGAGCTGTTGGACATGCTACACTTAAAGAAATCCCAATCCATCAGAGCCACATGCTCCAGGGACCTTCACCTTGTTATCACAATGAAAAAAACATGCTGGAGGGATAGGTTCCTAACCCAGAAACTCCCCATACTCTGGAATAGACTGCCCATACATGTCAAGTAGTGTGCCCCCTTGGGCCTCTTTAAAAGGAACTTTGATGACTGGATGGGAGATATGAAATTTACTCCGGGGATCACGTCAGTCACCCTGCTAGACAGGGGTCCAGGGAAGTAAATATTGTGGTAATAAATAGCCAGGGAATTGTAATGGCTAGGCTTGTATAGGCCCTAGGGCCGATAGCCTAGTACCAACCTATAAACCTATGAAAGATTTTGTTCTGTTAAGATAATACTTGAGTTGTCTGTGGACAAGGTATGAAGTATCCTGTCTCCCTCATTATGGGGTTCAGAGAAGAACACAAGTAGACGGATAGTTTGGCTTTAAGTATACTCAGATACCACATTAGGCATAAAAGAAGGCTTGATTCTCAATGAAACCCTGTATCTGTGGAAAGTGAGATAAGGTTAACCCAGAATAAGAGCTTGCAACTCAGACATTTTTCTTGCAGAGGTCAGAGCAACAAGTAAAACTGTTTTCCATGTTAAGAACCGCAAGTTAGCCATATTAGCTGGTTCAAATGGAGCAAATGTTAACTTCTCTAACACAAAACTAAAATCCCAAGGATGAGCCACCTGTTTTCTTGGAGGTCTCTTTTACAAAACCCCTTTCAAAAACATTTTGACGTAAGAAACCCTTGAAAGGGAAGATCCATGGGAAGACATGCTGAAATGGTTGACAAATAAACCTTGCTATAGGAGTTAAGAGAGGCCACAGGAAAGCAACTCACACAAACATTTTAAAACTGAAGAAACACTAGTCCTGAGTAGATACTGGTTGCATACCTCTCCAGCTCTTGCAGTAAGAAATCTGAACAAAGCCTGACTGAATGGGGGGAAAAAAGCCCAAAAATAGGGACATATTTTAAATACTGCTCTTATAAACTTAGAAAGTGGCTAAAGTAAACAGGCTTTGTGTTAACATACATTTTCTGAAGAATTTGAAATCTGAAACTCAAATGTAAGTCATTATTTAGTGACTTCAGTCCTCAGATCATCCCAGCAATTTGTCAGAAAACAACACATTTTATGAGGAATAGACCAAAAATTTGAGTTAAAAATCTAGACATTCTGCAAAAATCTGGACAGTTGAGAGGTATGGAGCCTGGTTGTGATCTTGGCACCAAATTAAAAAAACTTTTCCATCTGCTAATATATGATTTTCAAGGAGCATGGTTTATTGCTCCATTTGGTAATATATGATTTTCTAGGAGCAGAGTTTATTGTCTCCATTTGGTAATATACAATTTTCTGGGAGCAGGGTTTATTGCCTCCATTTGGTAATATATGATTTTCTAGGAGCAGGGTTTATTGCCTCCATTTGGTAATATATGATTTTCTAGGAGCAGGGCTTATTGCTCCATTTGCTAATATATGATTTTCTAGGAGCAGGGTTTATTGCTCCATTTGGTAATATACGATTTTCTAGGAGCAGGGTTTATTGCTCCATTTGCTAATATATGATTTTCTAGGAGCAGGGTTTATTGCCTCCATTTGGTAATATATGATTTTCTAGGAGCAGGGTTTATTGCCTCCATTTGGTAATATATGATTTTCTAGGAGCAGGGTTTATTGCCTCCATTTGGTAATATATGATTTTCTAGGAGAAGGGTTTACTGCCTCCATTTGGTAATATATGATTTTCTAGGAGCAGAGTTTATTGCCTCCATTTGGTAATATACAATTTTCTAGGAGCAGGGTTTATTGCCTCCATTTGGTAATATATGATTTTCTAGGAGCAGGGCTTATTGCTCCATTTGCTAATATATGATTTTCTAGGAGCAGGGTTTATTGCTCCATTTGGTAATATACGATTTTCTAGGAGCAGGGTTTATTGCTCCATTTGCTAATATATGATTTTCTAGGAGCAGGGTTTATTGCCTCCATTTGGTAATATACGATTTTCTAGGAGCAGGGTTTATTGCCTCCATTTGGTAATATATGATTTTCTAGGAGCAGGGTTTATTGCCTCCATTTGGTAATATATTATTTTCTAGGAGCAGGGTTTATTGCCTCCATTTGGTAATATATGATTTTCTAGGAGCAGGGCTTATTGTTCCATTAGTACTTGTTGCATGCCTTCATTAAACAGATGCCTAAAAGCTATTAAGACCCTATCATCCAGGCAGTCAAGTGAAGTTGTTTGTATCATATGTCACTGTGTTTCTGTGTATAAATCTGGTTTGTGAGGTAGCTTTAGGTAATTGGAGCTGGGAAATTACAAAAGAATGAAGAACCACTGTTGCCTGGACCAAAGGGTAGTCACCACAATGATCTTGGGGGTTTCCTTCTGAATCTTCAGATGTTTGCTGGATATCAGTAGAAAAAGTAGAAAAATATGTGAGTACATTCCTACCCAAGGAAAAGAAAAGGTGTCTGTCGTCCAGGATTTCTTGCATGGAGTACTGAAGCAGAATTTTGCCAGCTGATTGTTCAGTGAGGAGGAAAAAATGCCTGCTTGAGGAACTCTGCAGAGATGGATCAAATCTTAGAAGATTCTGTGATTTATATTCCATTTTTGAGGGTCTGCCTTTGTCCTGCTCAGCTTATCTGCCACACAGTTCTGCTATGATGGGATACAGGATTCCTGTAGAGTGAGACTGTACTGTAAAGCTATATCCTAAGGTAATGTGGCTAGTCTGCAAAGGGAGGAAGACCTGGTTCCTCCTTGCTTGTTTATATACCACATCACTGTGGTAATTTCCATAACAACCTGAAGTAGTCCTGGGGACAAAATGTGATTCAGAAAGCATGTTAAGGGTAAGCATCTCTTTTATATTTATGTGCTTGTGTCTGTCTTTGTTGTCTCAAATATCTTGCAAATTTATCCCCCTTGACACTGCTCTCCAGGTGAAGTCTGAGGTGACTGTGGTGACTGACTACTTTATAGCAGGAGGGGAAAGGGCAGACCTGAATTTAGGGATATTTGCTGTCTCCACCATATGATTCCTCTTCTCACAAATCCAAACAACTGGAATCTGAAAAGATAACGGTTGTTATTGCTGGGACCAAAGAGATTTCAGATACCACTGTATCTTTCTAATATGGTGTCTTGTCAGCGGTATCATGAGAATCATAGATGCTATGAGATGTAGAATCCTGAGGTACTCTCATGCATTCACCCAAGTCTGAGTGGAAACCCCCTAAAATAGATCTAAATATACATATATTTTTTTCATGTGAAAGAAAATCTGTAATGAGATGTCTAGCAGATACCTGAGGAACACAGTCCTCTAGGATGGAGTCAAACAGACTTTTGAATGTTCTCTCAGAATCCCAGCCTGCAAGGATACTGACACTTTGAAAAAGAGTCTGAAAAGATAAGCAAATAGTGTAAATTTGAAGAACTTATCAAAGGTACCAGAACTTGTCAGAGATTTGGGATGCATGGCTAGGCCTAAAAAGGCCCTTGTGGACGTTAGTCTAATGAACACCTATGAACCTATGGGGATACCTTGTAGCCTAGAATGTCCCATAACAGGAACTAGACACTTTGTGAACTATCTTGGAGCAGTGGATACCCCAAATAGTAAAGTAGAGGACTTATAATGTTATCCATATGCATAAAATCTTAAGAAACAAGTCTGGATGGATAGGAATATAAGCATATTTTAAATCTAAGACTATTAAAAAAACTCAAATGAGGAATAAGGGGTAAGCTATTGTGTAGAGAAAGCATTTTGAACTTAGGCACTATCACAGACTGGCTTTGGAAATAAAGGCCCAGAATTGGACTCCAGGCATTTTCTTTTTTGGAACCCGAAACATTCTTGTATAAACACCTTTTCCCCGTTGGGAAGGAGAAACTGTTTCTATTACCCCACTAAGAAAGCATATGCCGTAGGACAGGAGGGGGCAGAGGAGTTTGATCTGGTCAATGCGGAAAATTTCCTGGAAAGGAGGGATTTCTTTCCACTGCTATCATTAACCCTGTTGAATTAGTCTCTGACCTCATTTGCCTGAGACAATCTGTTGCCAAATAGAGAAATGGAGATTCAGATTTTCTGGAAGGGATAAGGGACCGCCAGGGTGGGCGGGGGAACAAGGTTTCTTACATTGTCATTCTGACTTGCTTGACTGTCCTTTGTTCTGGGGGGATTCTGCTTTCATTTTGGAACCTCCCTTCCATTTTGCTGAGACTGTTTGTTTTATTTCTTGCCAAATCTGGGTGAGGGAAGAAAAGCCCTTGGAAGATTTAGAGCATGAGGGCTGAACCATCTGTGAGATTCCACGTATCAGCATACCCCTCTCATCACATTGTTTGATAACCTCTGGATTAGGGGCACCAAAAACCAAATCTCTATCCAAAGGAAAATTTAAAATCTCATTTCTATATCCTCTGGGAGGTTCTGATAACGCAGCCAGGCAAACTTCCTCCACACAGTACAAGTGGCAGCAGCCCTGGATATAGTATCTACAGAGTATCAAACTCTCATCAAATAACTAATAGTGACCTAAGAAATAGAAGAAACCAAGTCACACAATGCAGACATTTCCACATAGGAAGGAAATGCACATTTCTTGTACTTTCACAATTAGTCAGAATAAACTTTAAAATTGACTTAAGCTATGGCTGCTAGGTTACGCATGAGATGTGTATAGAAATTTGAAAGACTGAGGAACTTTGTATATTCCATCTGATTTCTTAGGTACAACAGGCTGTCTATCAGGGGAACCACAGGTTGCGACAAACGCATCCTCCAGTGCTAAAGAGTACAGGATGATGGAAGGAGGTCCTAGGAATTCCATTTGAAATGGCTCATAGTATTTTCTGAGCGGTTGAGATATGTCATTGTTCTCACACTGAAAACATTGATATATTCTGGAAATTGTCTCCAATAAAGATAATCCTTGACCAGGAGACTCAGACAGCATGCTCTCTTAGGAGTCTGAATCAGAATTCTGAGGAGAAAAGCCTCTATCTGTCACATCACATTATTCTCCAGATTCAGTTTCTTGAATCTCTTCAGGAAAAGAAGAATCCCTTTCTTCTTAGCAGAAACCACTTGTTAATAGGGGTCAGCAGCCTGTATAAGGCCTAAACCAGACTTAATAAACTACTCCTGTCCAATAAAACTGGAACAGATGAAGAAAAAGGTTTAGTTTTCTGTTTTTTTTTTGTGACAGGGAAATTAAAGCAAACAAGGATTTTAATGGCAGCAATAATTTTCCCAGTGATGGGCACAGCATTCTGGTTAAGCAGAGGTACCTTTCCTACCCCTTCTCCCACCACTGGGCAAATCTGACTCTCCCTTGTCCACTAAGGGGATCCCAACAGCTGCAGAGGATGTGGCTAACCCCCAGTCCAAAGTGGCTGCATGTGCAACACCAGAGGTCTCCAGATGAAAAAGATGAGTAGTCTGAGGAACCAGCTTTGGCCACAGCAGAGTCAGCCACCTGTGGCTGAGGTAAATTGATAGCCTGCTGTGGGAACAAAGGCTGTTTAGTTATTATTACTTTTTTTTATGTCTGGAAAAAGGACCAAACATGGGGCCAGTAGTTTGGTCAATAATCAAGCTAAAAACTGTGCCTGTTTCCAATGGTAACTAAGCAGCACAAGCCAGTAAAATATAAAAAATAGTATAAAGTCACTTTCCCTAATAAAAACACCGTACAAAACACTCTGTTATACTTTACCAGCCCCCAAAAACTAATGTATACACAATTTCGTCACTGAAAAAAAAATGGTTTTAGAATGTTTAAATCAATGCTTAATCGGCCAAACACAAAAGGTACTCCTGTTTAAAAGTGCTTCAAAGTTGTGTGGCAGTCAATTGAAAACAAAGGAAAAACATATTCTGAGGTTAAAAAGTACTTTCCTACACGGGAAAGCAAATTTAAACTTTAAAAAATAATATGCGGAAGCTTTTTCCCACAAGGGAACTTATCTGCCCAGCAATGCAGCAGCATGAACTGATAGTCGAACTATGACAACCCACAGAGGAGCACTTTCTTCAGCAGCAGGAAAACTGTGAAGGGCTTAACACCCAAATCTATCTTTTTAATTAGCTCAGTTTATGCTGACTACTAGTTTGGGCAGGAAGGTGACAGAATCTTTGGAAGCTGCATGGTTGTTATATCATATGCAGGATATAAATCATATGGCTTAGGCAACTGCAGGAGTGATCAGCAGGAAGAACATATTTCTGTTACCTGTGTTGCACTGGCATCCTGTCCCAGACTGGTTCCAGCATTGAACCTGCTACTTGCTATGATAGTGTCCCATCCTCAATGACCCTGAAGTGTATGGGCAACACAATGGCTCATGGTTAAGATATTTTAACCTCAGTTTATGTATTTGGATTTCAGTCCTGGTTTTCTGGTCACTATCTACATGAACTTTGCATGTTCACCCATTGTGTCTGCATGGATTTTCTCCAGGTACTCCAGTTTCTTCCTAAAACATGCTAATTAATTGGGTACTGTAAAATATCTCTACATATAGCATTTACCATTGCCATATTCTAGTCCAATATTTAAACAATAAATGCATTTTCAGGGTTTTTAAATTATTTCCTTTCAATAACTTACATGCTATAAATATTCTTCATCTATGAATAACCTATTGACTTCCAAACTGCTGAGAATTTATTCATCGATCACAAATAATTAATTAACCACCTTGTAATTTCAACTCCACACCACTTAAACTGTATTTCTGTAGAGAGGCAGGCCCCCTACACCCTTATGCCCCCCTTATAAATATATTAACTCTATTATCATACAGCTGTGGAACAAAGGAGAAATACCCTAAAGGTAATGCACTGACTAAGCTCTCATAGCCAAGGTCATACAACACCATTTGTGAAGTACAATTTTGAGAATGTAGAATCACTGGCTTAAGGTTTGAAAAAACAGGTAGAAATCAGTTGTAGGGAAATCCGTGAGAAAAACACCTTGTTATCAACTTGCTTTTCTGTTTTAAAAGCTGTTCCACTTTTGTTTGACCACAAGTTCACAGTAGTGTCACTGTCAGTATTTAAGTGCAGAGAAGGTATAGTTAGTTAACCCAAACAGACAAAATCCATGTCTCAGTTTATCTCACTTCAGACTCCTTTATATGGATAACAGTATGATAACAAGACATTCCATTTTCCGTATTTGCCTGTTGGCTGATATATGTCCTTAAATCTACAGACGGACAATATTTTGACTTGTCCTTCAGGGCTGTCAGCAGCATTCATTGGAATTCCTTTCCTTAGTCTTAAATTGTCCTTTATATGTTATAATTTGATTTAAGTTAAAACCTGCTCTTTAGGTTTGGCCAGATTTCCACACAATGTACTCGATAGCTAATGTCCCTTCCTGAAGCTGGTTGTAGTTCATCTGTGTTACAGTCTTTGTGAAACATGGGATATAGACATAATGTGTTGCTTTTCATACAGGGAAAAGGCATCTCCTGTCAGCATAAGAGTAGCAAAAGGCTGATGTAATGGATAAACGTAGACCATAATAATACAGATTTCCCACACTTGGCCCAGTAATACATAGGCTAGTTTCCTGAACCCAAGTCATCAGCATTTGAGGTTTATAGGTCACCAAACTGGCATTCATCATGCAATTCTGAAGATGTGGTTAAATCAAACTTTAAGATTAGCCTAGATTTAAAAGTCATACAATATTCCTAACCTTTTCAGAACTCTAAAGATAACCTCTAAAATCTATCCACTCTGTTACCGTTTTGTGGTAACTGGAATATAGCCAATGATTAATGGAACCACATGACTATTTGAAAGAACCTAAGTATCTCTGTCCAAAACAATGAAAAACATTAAGACACCAGAAAAGCTAACATTGTATCTATTCCAAGCCTAAAATTAGTCTGTCTTTATTTTCTGTCAGTCTCAACAAGAAACACATTCATGTTGTATTTACTACGGGGTTACAAATATGATATACAAAGGTCAAACCGCACCTGATAGTTAACAGTAATAATAGGAGGATACTTTATTATTTCATGCTAGTGACACCTTGGATGTAGCCCTTAAAGTAATGCATGGGAAGGAGAAATATCTGCAGAATTTAAGTATTTTACAATAATAACAAATCATCTCATGATTCCTAACTAACCACCATGGACCTTCCAGAAAACTAAAACACCACTGCATTTTTACTATTACATGCTAAACTGAGACATTACACAGGGTTTATATGTCCACTTTAGGGTTGCCACCTTTTCAAATTTCCAAAATGGAACAGTTTTGACAGACATATGAGATTTTACAGGACAGTCTATATCTAGAACCAGTGCAAAAGTCAGAAATGTACTTTTTTCCATAATAAAAGTCTACTTGAATTTGGACTGTTTGTATTGTATTGTATTGTACTGCATTGTATTGTATTGTTTTGTACTATGTTGTATTGTATTGTACCATATTGTATTGAATTGTACTGTATTTTATTGTATTGTATTGGTTTATACTGAAGTTTTTCAGATGGGTCTGCTGCAAGTGTTGGCATACCATTAGCCCGTGGCAAACTTCCCTGCTGCCGTATAGTTATCAAAGGATAAGAATCCATTCCAGACTCCTGACCCTAACTCAAAAAGTCTCTCCATCCCCTAAAGCTTTATAGGATCATAGGAGGTTACTAGGCTAATGGCCCTGGGGCCCTTACAAGCCTAGCCAAGAGTTTATCTTCAAAAATGAAACTTCAGTCAGCACCTGTCACCACTGTCAATGAAGGACAAAGGTGGAACCCCTGGGATAAATTTATGGTTTCACATCCACTCATCAAGGTTGTGTTTGAAGAGGGCCAGTGAGGTACTCTGTTTGACAAGTATGAGAAGTATATTCCAGAGATGGATCAGCTTCTGGGAGGCAAACCTGTCTCTCCAGCAGGTTTTGCTGATGTCGTATATTAGATTTAGGCAAGTGGGTAATGTGCCAGGAGTTAGACTTACAGATATGGAGCATCTCTAGTAGGGCAGGGTCTGATATTACCTTGTAGGCGAGACACAGATCACCTCTGAGCAATCTGTATGATACTGAGTAGAGTGATAGTGATTTAAGCCTGTCTGCATAGGACAAGTGTTGGAGGCCATGGATTCTCTTTGTGAGGTATTTCTGTGGCCTTTCCAGTTGGTGCAGGTGTTTGGAGAGGTACATACCAAACAGGGCATTATACTCTATCATAGGTCTAATAAGGGAGGAGTACAGAGAGGTAATACACTCCTTTTTTCTGGATGCAATCCCTTTACTTATAAGATGAACCAAGTAAAAGGCTTTTCTGACCACTGCTGCCACATGATTGTCGAATGTGAGATTGTTGTCAACCTGAGTACCCAGGTCTCTCACCACAGGTTATGTGCTTAGGGTTTGCCGTTGATGTGGTAATCAGTAGGTGCCGTGTTTTTGCTGAATGGTATGATAATACATTTTTTTGCATTTAATTTAAGGGCATGAGTTTGGCACCAGTTATTTGTAAGTGTGAGACCCTCTTGCAGTATGTTAACATCAATAGGGGAGTCAATCACAGCACCCAACTTACAGTCATCCACAAACGTGGTCAGCCATAGGCCCATTGTCTTTGCCTGGACCTCTGGAAAGTATATACCAAACAGTAGGGGTCCCAGGACAGATCCCTGGGCAACAACACTAGTGACAGGTCTGCTCCCAGAGGTGGCAGCACCTATTTTGACCTTGTGGGTTCTATCTGTGAGCCAGTTGGTCACCCATCTGACTAGATAGGGATTACCACCAAGTTGCGTTAGCTTTTCGATGATGTCCAAGTGGAGAAAAACCAAAAGAAAGGACTTGCAACGAGTGTCCAAAGGAAGGTCAGAAACCAAGCCCTTTAAGTAAGCACAAGCACTTTATTCACAATAACAT
Source organism: Protopterus annectens (assembly GCF_019279795.1). Lineage (NCBI taxonomy): Eukaryota > Metazoa > Chordata > Ceratodontiformes > Protopteridae > Protopterus > Protopterus annectens. The sequence continues at coordinate 1,271,525,774 of NC_056747.1, forward strand.
TTTGTGTCACAAGCTTAGTGTTTGCTGTCCTGTCTTCTCAATACTGATGGCAAGATCTTCCACATGTTCAGTGTATAAAAGGTGCAAAGTATGGACCAGTGATGGTTTATCAAGACAACTTGTAACCTTTACTAAGCATCACAATGGCCACCTGCTATGTTTCTGTAAGACTTATCCGTCATTACACTGTAAACAAAAGCTCCATGACTAGTTCACAGATGTGACACCTGGGAGCGTCTCACAGGCAAACTACTGGCTTCTCTTCAAAGATGATGAAGGAACAGTAAAGTGACTTTACTGTTCTTTCACGACTGCCATTTCCTTCCGTAAAACTTCATCGAGTCTTACAGAAACATAGCAGGTGGCCATTGTGATGTGATGTAAAGGTTACAAGTTGTTCTTGATAAACCATCACTGGTCCATACTTTTTTATACACTGAACATGTGGACAACTAAGCTGATGGGGTGATAGTTTCCCGGGTCAGTAGTAGCACCACCTTTGTGACAATGGCAGTTTTCCATTCTGCTGGAATGAAGCCTGTAGTGTGATTGAATAGGGTGCTTAATGGTAAAACTAGTTCTTGCTGGAGATGGTGCAGAATACAGTCTGAGATACTATCAGGTCCCATGGAAGCTGTGTTCTTTGCCTTGGCTAGGACCTTTAAAACTTGATCTACAGAGACGTGAGGTGTGGGACAAGTATCTGGGATGTTGACTGGGCCTTTGGGGGTGATAAGGGGGTGAAGTTTGTGCTGAACCTATCAGCCAGCAGGTTGGCTAAGTCAGCAGGATCAGTGTAAGTGGTACCATTAAGTGCTAGTTCGAAACAAACTCGGGCTTTGGCATGGAGGTTCCTAATGTACCTGAAGAAGGACCTGTGATTTCCCTTTGTTTTGGAGGCTAGTTTCAACTCATAATTGGCTTTGGAGGTTTGCACTAATGATCTAATTTGCTTGTTAAGGCAGAGGAGGGATTTTTGGGATTTGGAATTTGTTCCTTTTCCCCTTGGACAGCAGTTACTTCCTTTTGTTGTAAAGCATGTTGATAGAGGATGTCCACCAGACAAGTCTGTGTTTCATTGAGGAGCAGATTTTACGTCTGTTGGGTATGGCTGAGCCCATGCAGCTGTATAGGTGCTTGTATACTGCACTGGAGTACTGTTACTGGAAAAGCTCACTCAAACTCTGCACAGACTCATGTGAGGGAATGGTTAGTTTGTTTTTTTCCTTATACTGCTTTCTTGTAATTTTGTATTGCTTTATTATTTTCTTTTATTTTGTATATTGTGGTATATTTTACTACACTGTGTTTTAATTGTATTCTGTTTTTAACTGCATATTTAAACTATGAAAGGAACCAGAGTTTTGTCTCTTGTGAGTCACACAGAAATTAAAAAAAGGTCAATTAAGGTTAATTACCTGTGAACTGAGGGTGGAGCTAGGAACTAAATCTTCTATTTAAGAGGCAAAATAAAACATTCCAAGGCTTTACTGGAAAAGCTCACTCAGATTCTGCCACAGACTCGTGAGGTTATGGTTAGTTTTTTTCCCTTATATTGCTTTCTTGTCATTTGTTTCTTTACTGTTTTCTTCTGTTTTGTATATCGTGGTGTATTTTTATGACTCTGTGTTTTAGTTGTATTCTGTTTTCTATTCCATATTTAAACAAAGAAAGAAATCAAAGCAGCATGTCTTATGGGCCACACAGAAATTTAAATTTCCTCTCATCCTGGAGCTGTTGTGCTTTTAAACTCCGTGTCTCTGTAGTTGCCCACCCCTTATGTTAATCTGACCACATAATTCCTTCCCTCTCCTTTTTCATTGGCTATTGTCAGTAAGCACAAAATTATCATTTTGTGAATTCACTTGCCCTTCAGCTATTTACATTTATTGACGCTCTCAATGTATTCCATGGAGCCAGAATACAAAGTGCCCACCCCCTCAAATTCTTCTTGCTCTTTTAAAATTAGTGGCTCTTCACTTAGATAGCTAAAGCTTAAGTTACCCCCTCTTTCATATCTGACTGCTCAGTACACACTGCAGCTCATAGGATATTAACTCATTTTTCCATATTACCTTTAAAATCTGCAACATCTGGTCCAAGACCACCAGTTATTGGAGAGCCCATATTCTGTCTGTCAGTGGTCATCTTGGGATTAGTGCTTCTGTTTTGTTCCTGACGAGAAAGGGAATATAGGGACATTATTTCTTGAAGACTGATGATGAACAAAAAGCCTGATAGCTGCTTCATAGATGCCCCATTGAAATTTGTGATACTATTTTGTTCCTGTTGAGAGAAGGAGCAGAGGGCAGTGATTCCTGACTGTCTCAGACTGGGCAATGATTGTCTGTGTGGGATCATCCCAATTGGTCTGATTGCTATTCAAAGCATCTACCAGGAAAAAGCTACAAAACCCTACAGACTCCTGTATCATCTGGGTCAAGACTGTTAAACACCAAAGAGCCTGTGACCTGCTTCTCATCTTGGGATCTGTGTTACTGTTTTATTTCTGGCAAGAGAAGAAGCAAAGGGACATTGTCTCCCAGCAGCATGAAGCTGTGGTGACACCAGCACTAGTAGTACCCAGTTAGTAGCCAGTTAGGTGAATCCCTACTATTCATCATTCTTGACTAAGCTATTTTTTTCTTTTCAATAAGTATTGCTTGATTAGCTACTGCCTACCCTAACTTCTGAACGTCTCCCTAAATTCTTCATCATAAATGGTCAGGCTCTACTTTAGTAGTTTACCCTCCAATGTCTGGCAATGGCCTGTATAGATACAAGCACCTTGAGTTGACATTTTTCCTGTAAAAGAACCCTTGAAATTTCACCAGTACTTAGTTGCAAACAGGGCAAATAGTTTGTGCAGTGATAAGCACTGTTGCAAGAGTTGCAAACTAGATACTCCTGAACTTACTCTGTATTCTCACTGCAGCCATGTAATCAATAGAAAAGGGCCTGTTGCCATGGAAATGAACTGTCTCACTATCTCTGTTATCGACTTGGTGGATACGAGCACCCTGAAGGAATACAGAAACTGCTGCATGTTTACTGACAGCTAGCTAATTCTCAAAAAAACTGATAAGGTATGTGGGAGATATATTTACACAATGTCACTGGCGGCAAAGCTCTCACATAAAAGCACTCTTGATGTCAACTAGGTTGTGAGTAGCACACACACTGCACCCATCACACACACATAGCATGAATCAGACACCTAGACCTACATATGCTGTGCTACTTAAATTTAACCTTGCTAATAACAAAGACCTCCAACACAAGGCACATATAACAAATGCTCTCAGCAGACCCAAATGCACTCTTTCAAAATAATACCCACATCAATGCATACAGCCACATCTCATAGAATCTCTACTTCTGAATCAATAAGGCAAGCCACCACACAATCCAACATTCTGGTCATTGGACACTCCATTGTGAGACACACTGATGTCGCTCTCAGCATGCTGAGTAAGGAGAAAGTCACAGTCATTTGCTTATTGGGGCCAGGATCTGCCGTGTTAGACATGTTCTCAGATCACTGGACCACAAGTACCAGTATGACTCAGTCATAGTCCATGTGGAGTAAATGACCTGAGATGTGCCTCCCTAGACTATATGAAGAGAGACATCATGGAGCTCTTGGAATATATGTCCCAGGCTGGTATGAGCCTAGCACTGAGTAGCATTCTACCGTCTCAAAGGATGATGCCATAATATGAACAGAAGATGACTGACTTTAATAATCAGCTTGGTTTCTAGCGTCATTCTAAGGGGGTGCAATATTTGTCAGCATGTAAGGAGATGGCCAATAAATCATGCTGCTTTGTCAGGAATGGTCTGCACCTCTCCACTTTAGACTTTTGAATATTATCTTAAGCATTGTCCTCCCCCATAGGCAATGCCAAATTGAAAATATTTCCGACATAACAAATCAAAACCAAGAAAATCTAGAGGTGTTACTGCTCAATGCAGTCTAAACAAAAAAATACACTCCCTAGAAGCTCTCTTCACCCTAGAGAATGCTGGTGTCTGTGCTGTCACTGAGACATAGTTTAAAGCCATGGACAGCACACCTACAGTGCAAGGGTATAATGCCTTCCACACATTTAGGCCAGTTACATCACAGGTAGGGACTAAAGGTGGAGGTGTCTCTATTTACATCAAAAATAAATACACTTCAAGGCTGGTCAAACAGGATAATGTACTTGAGCTGCTCCATGTTCAAATCACCATAGCCAAAATCCAATACCAGTTCCTTGTGAGCTATAGGTTCAACTCTATGAACCAGAAATCTCATAGCATGTATTTAAAGTTACTGGAAACATTCACCATCCAACACAATATCATATTTATGGGTGCCTTTAACTATTCCACTATTAAATGTGAATCATAAATGACACCAAATGTACAAGAAGAGAGATTTCTGGATTTTTTAAACACAAACATCCTCAACCAGATTGTTAATACACCGACAAGAGGCATAACCAAACTGGATCATGTCCTCACTACTACAGGAGAGCACTGTACATCCCTTATTGCAGTGCCCTCTCTGTTAAGGTCAGACCACAAAATGATCTCCTTTGAAGTAAAAATAAAACCCAGAACCCCATCACTGAGGATATCAAACAGTGTACAAGAATAATCAACATGATCCATAAGAGCTATCCCCCTCCTTTATCTGTCTTTATTACTATTTCAGATTTATCTGTCATAATATATTTTAACTGTGTATGTTCTTCTTCTGTAAGATTGTCATGAACAGAATTTTGCCATCCATTACAAATGTACCTAAACTGCTCTCCACATACTTTTTCAAAAGTAGAGAACAAAGGATATGAAGGGGGTGAAGGGGAGGTCAAGTGCTTTTACTTGTATTTTGTTTTAATAATTATAATTAATTTATTTGTTAACTATATTGTTGTGGTATTTGGTTGAGAAATGTACAGATAGGGTCATTGCTTTTTAGGTTTTACATGCACTCTGATGTAGTCCCACGGATGTTTTTTAGGTTTTACATGCACTCTGATGTAGTCCCATGGATGTTTTTTAGGTTTTACATGCACTCTGATGTAGTCCCATGGATGTTTTTTAGGTTTTACATGCACTCTGATGTAGTCCCATGGATGTTTTTTAGGTTTTACATGCACTCTGATGTAGTCCCATGGATGTTTTTTAGGTTTTACATGCACTCTGATGTAGTCCCATGGATGTTTTTTAGGTTTTACATGCACTCTGATGTAGTCCCATGGATGTTTTTTAGGTTTTACATGCACTCTGATGTAGTCCCACGGATGTTTTTTAGGTTTTACATACACTCTGATGTAGTCCCACGGATGTTTTTATATATGAAACGCTCAGTGTTTTACATACACTCTGATGTAGTCCCACGGATGTTTTTATATATGAAACGCTCAGTGTTTTACATACACTCTGATGTAGTGCCACGGATGTTTTTATATATGGAACGCTCGGTGTTTTACATACACTCTGATGTAGTCCCACGGATGTTTTTTAGGTTTTACATACACTCTGATGTAGTCCCACGGATGTTTTTATATATGAAACGCTCAGTGTTTTACATACACTCTGATGTAGTCCCACAGATGTTTTTATATATGAAACGCTCAGTGTTTTACATACACTCTGATGTAGTCCCACGGATGTTTTTATATATGAAACGCTCAGTGTTTTACATACACTCTGATGTAGTCCCACGGATGTTTTTATATATGAAACGCTCAGTGTTTTACATACACTCTGATGTAGTCCCACGGATGTTTTTATATATGAAACGCTCAGTGTTTTACATACACTCTGATGTAGTCCCACGGATGTTTTTATATATGGAACGCTCAGTGTTTTACATACACTCTGATGTAGTCCCACGGATGTTTTATATATGAAACGCTCAGTGTTTTACATACACTCTGATGTAGTCCCACGGATGTTTTTATATATGAAACGCTCAGTGTTTTACATACACTCTGATGTAGTCCCACGGATGTTTTTATATATGAAACGCTCAGTGTTTTACATACACTCTGATGTAGTCCCACGGATGTTTTTATATATGAAACGCTCAGTGTTTTACATACACTCTGATGTAGTCCCACGGATGTTTTTATATATGAAACGCTCAGTGTTTTACATACACTCTGATGTAGTCCCATGGATGTTTTTATATATGGAACGCTCGGTGTTTTACATACACTCTGATGTAGTCCCACGGATGTTTTTATATATGGAACGCTCGGTGTTTTACATACACTCTGATGTAGTCCCACGGATGTTTTTATATATGAAACGCTCAGTGTTTTACATACACTCTGATGTAGTCCCACGGATGTTTTTATATATGAAACGCTCAGTGTTTTACATACACTCTGATGTAGTCCCACGGATGTTTTTATATATGGAACGCTCGGTGTTTTACATACACTCTGATGTAGTCCCACGGATGTTTTTATATATGAAACGCTCAGTGTTTTATGTTATTAAATGCTCGTTGCTTTACTTGCTGCCTGACGTCTGTTTTTGCTTCCGACTACTTGGTTACCTGCCATGTCTGTCACCTCAAAGGCAATGCACAATTGTTTGTAGAGCTCATTCTTAATGAAACCACCTATACTGAGACAGAAGATATAGCAAACTAACTGCCAGAGAAATTCACCTCTAACTTTATCTTTCTCGCTCCCCCTCAGTCTCCCCTCAGGAAATACCATCAAATATAACTCCCCCTACTACCACTAGGGAGCAAGTCTCCAATGCTCTCTCTAAGGCCAAGAACACTGCATTGATAGGCCCAAATAATATCCTAGGATGCCTTCTAAATAGCATGAAACATGACCTATCAGGTCCTCTGGAATCACTATTTAGCCATAGCCTCCAACAGACTTCATGCTTCACAAATGGAGAACAACCATCATGCCTCTGCATAAAGGTGGGCTATCTCCATACCCTAGAAACTACAGACCCATAAGTCTCCCTAGTCACATATGTAAATCCATGGGAATAATTATCAGAGAAATGATCAATAATGACATTGGAAACCTGCAGACACAGGACCCAACCCAGTTTAGTTTCATCAAGGGCAGGTCATGCTTACTCATCCTGGTATGAGAAGGCCACCAGATCAGTGGACAAGAGCTAAATAGTTCACAATGCTTTTCTTGACCTCCCCAAGGCATTTGATATAGTACTTCACTCAGGCATTATTGACAAACTCAGGAGGTTGGGTATAAACCCTTATGTCACCCAGTGGATAGTTAGCTGGCTCACAGACAAGACCCAGGAAGTTAGAATTGGGGAGTCAGTCTCTACAGAAGGAAGTCAGAAGCAGAGTCCCTTAGGGGTCAGTCCTGGGGCCTCCCCTTTTTGGCATCTATTCCTCTCAAGTCAAAGCCAATGTCAAGAGCCTCTGGCTGACCAGATTTGCAGATGATTGCAAATTAGGAGCAGTCATAGAATCCCCACTCATACTAATGTTCTCCAAGAAGGACTGACACAGACAAATAAATGGTGTCAGTGCCTTGGACTAAACCTAAATGCCAAGAAATACATAATGTATCCTTCTGGAAGTCAGTCACCCCTGGTAACCATCATATTAACAGCACACCCCTAAGAGTTGACCCAGTAGTCAGGGACATAGGAACATACATAGCCAGTATGTTAGCCTTTAGCCATTATGTTTCTACAGTAGTAAGGAAATCATTTTGTGTTGTACAACTTATAAATAAAGGTATCATATTTAGATCTAAGGAAGTCATTGTTGCCTTGTATTCAGCATTCATCAGACCTATCTTTGAGTACAATGCTCCCTTTGGTGTGTGTCTAACCAGGCATATCCAACAACTAGAACATTTGAAAAAGTTCCTCACTAAAAGAATATAGGATGGAAGTAACACATCATACGCAGACCACCTCAAAGCCTTATCTCTGTATTCTGCCTCCTGTAGGTTTTTGAGGGGAGATCAATGTCTGGCATACGAGGTATTACAGGACCCCACGCTGAAGGACCTCTTGCATATCCACAAAACAAACAGCACCGGAATTACCCACTCTAAAGACTAAAACCTTGCCTGTGATATAAATAGGACCTGATGGACAGACAGGTATGTATCTCAGCAACTACCCCATCTCTGAAACAGGGTCCCCTTTCATGTGGAGCAGAGCTCCTCCCTAA
>NC_056747.1:1271538958-1271613958 GCF_019279795.1 Protopterus annectens
GAAGGTTGGGCACTGGGCTGGCAACTCAACACCGTAAAACTGCACTGCCAATCATGAGTGGACAGGTGATCTGCTGTGGTGACCCCTAACCAGGAAAAGCTAGAAGAAGAAGAAGACTATCATAAAACCTGTGAGTGCTCTGTCGAACAGCAGAATCGCCAGACGAGAGCACCAAAATCACAAACAACCCTAAAATTATGCTAAATCGTGAAACCGTCTACCACTGCAGACACAGAAACAAGAGGTAATATGGATTCTGCAAGGGGGCAGGTCCAGTATTCAATGTTGTGGGTTTTGGCAAATGCGTTTTTCTGTGCCCTCATTCCATGATTCTGTTTTTCAATGACAGACTCATCACCCTTCTGATTGTAAACTATTTGACTATTAAGTTAAGGGGGGCAGGAATAGAAGTGTTTGCATCGTTTTTCACTTTGTGTTTTTCAGAAATTGGTGGTTCATTTATTTAGCTGAATACTTATAGGTGAGACGTGAAGTGGACTGCTCTGAACAACAAAGGAAGTGGAGAGACTGTGAAAAATTACATTCCCCTCTGACTTAGGGAGCAGAATTCAGTTAACGCACAATTCAAAGGTACATTCAGTTGAACATTGTATTCAGAAAGCAAGTCAGTGAGTCTTTACTTTAAGAGCAGCTATTTCCCTCACAGTGCTTTGCATTCCTCTTCTCACGGTGGGAAAACCACTTAGGCAAAGGAACTGGATTGGCAGGCAGCTAAGAAAAAAGTATTTTACAGTTTATAATAAACTGTATTTCTACCTGCTAAAAAGTACCAGAGTAAAAATTACAGGTTTGTCAGTTGCAGTGTCACTATAGCTAGTTAACTAGTTAGCTGATAGATAGATAGATAGATAGATAGATAGATAGATAGATAGATAGATGGATAGATAGATAAATGGATAGATAGATAGATGGACGGATAGATGGATACATCGATAGATTGAGATAGATAGATTGATAGATATATAGATAGATAGATGGATGCACACACATATGCATACAAACACCTGCCAACTAACGAGCACTTTTATAGCTGCTAACGCTGACCCTGACAGCAGAAAATAGTAAAAGAGGATATTTATCCTGCAACCCAGTTTCATCATTTTGTGACTCCACCCCTGTGCCAAATTATGGTGTTGTGTCTTAGAAAAAGGGTTTCTGTTTGCCTCTCCATACATATATAAATAATTCTCTCAAATCACTACCATCTGTTTGCATCTCCTTTCCTTTGTATACAGTTCTGACAAACCACTTTGATGTAATTCCTAGTATATATTTTTTTTATCTTTCTTGCTTTGGAGAAATATTCTACAGTCTCCAGGAACATATAGTTTACGTAACCATCTGTCAGTTGCATATGGAATTCCAGTTGACAGCCATGGACTCTGGGCTCAGCTGAAATGCCTAATTTTTGCACAGCTCCGTTTTCCTGCACTAAATGAGAAGCATTGCACTAATTATTCTGAGACATATCAGCTGCACAGTTCAGCAAAGACAGAGGTTATGCGGTACAAATCATGCAGGTAGCTCGTAACTAATGAAGCCTTCTGTCAGGAGGTGCAACGTGCCGTGTGGGTGGGAGTTACATATTTCTTGACATAAAAGCATAATTAAACCCAGTCTCTCTATCCCAGTTCTGCAGTTGCAAGTGAAACATTTTTAGCAACTGAAACCAGATAACAATGAAAGAAAAGTGTGTGAAAATAATCCTTAAGTTTTCTTTTACCTGTTTTGAAATGCATGACTGAAGTCGTTATGGAGGTTGTTTGACAGAGTGGACTACACTTAAAATGAGTGAACCTATTACTATGACATGAAATTATAGAGGTACAAAAGGCCAAAAACAACTGGAAAACATGCTTTTATATTTTCTTGGTTAAAAGTTTCATCTGTATCTCATTTTAATTCCTAATAGTTACTGGTATGCTTTGAAAACATCTTTGTGTGTATTTAAATTAGCAGTGACACCAGAATCATTTCTTCCCTTTTCAACAGCTATTTTTTTTAGCATTGATTAATTTAGCTCAAACAATGTGTACTACAAAAAAGAAACTATTATATTAGGTTATATCAGTACACAAAAAGTTGTGTTAGGGGGAAAAGTTGACTAGGAAGGATGTAACAGTACAAGTGCATAAAATACTCAAACAACAAAAATAAAATTGAAGAGTCAATAAAAAGGGATACAAAAACCTAAAACTATTGGCACTAGTATGAATGTATTTTTATAAAAGTTGTGCAGTGATGGCTTATAGAAAAGGGGTCTATTTTAAAATAAAGGCTAACTTTTACAGAAATTCTTAAAAAAAACATGGTGATTTCTTGCCTTGACAATGAAGGAAGTGAATTCCAAAGGTCAGCATCTAGGAATAAATAAGAGCAACACCCTGTTTATTCCAAGCTTAATCTCATTTTTTTTGCTTTTCTATCAGAACTGTTTGATCTTGACACTACCGATATGTAACCAAACCATCAGGGGAGAAGGGTCACTCATCCCCTGTCTAGGTGAGACTCTTGTGACCCATACATTCCTGTCCAGTGTACCTAATTATCCAATTCATATCCCCATGGATAGATATGAGTGGAAGTTTCTAGGCCAAATTCCATGTCACTCCCCTGCATACTGACTTTCCACAAAGTAATATGCTTTACTGTGACAACATGTGCTTGGAAGGCTTGTATGTAATAGCAAGTGCTTTGTCTAGGTGTCAACCAAGTGTTGAGCCAGAGACACATCCATCCCCAAGCTGTAACTAGGTAATGTGTTATCCCGAGCAATTAGCCCAAATGGTGCAAATCCCAGCCAACCTGAGGCCAGCAGATCATTCTGTGACCGTTACCCCATTACTGGAGTTGTCTGTTGTGTTTACTTCTCCCCCGATACCTTACAACTGCATTTATATCTCAGATAGTGCAATCACAGTGAGACTATATCACTACCTCAATGATGATAGCATCACGGAACCACAGAATATATAAGGTCACTTGGTCTAGTGGCCATTTATACCTTGCTAGTACCCACTCTTGCATTTTACCTTCTTTTTCAAGGAGCAACAGGCAGTCAGACCAGGGATGAATTTTTGGATACCCATCCGTTATCCAACTCCTTCTGAAGGAAGAAAGTGTGTCTCATTGTTTAAGTTGGAGTGGAAGTTCATAGGATCATAGGAGGTTACTAGGCTAATAGCCCTGGTGCCCTTAAAAGCCTAACAAAGTTCAACCTTTGTTCCCAAGGGTGTCCTTTTAAAAGAGACACACAAATCATCACCTTATGCCCCTGTCCAAGAAGGCCACAGGTGGAACCCCAGTGGAGAATTTACGGTTTCCCATCCAATCATCCAAATTGTGCTTAAATAGGGTCAATGAAGGGTTCTGAAGCCTGTTCCAAAGGTGAGGCAACCTCTGTGTGACAAATCTATTCCTCCAACAGGTTCTGTTGATGTTCCATACCAGGTTAAGGTCAGTAGACCAGGTGACACATGTCCCATTTGATTTGCAAATGTGCATAATTTCCATTAAAGCGGAGTCACAAATGACCTTATATGGAAGGCACAGGTCACCTCTGAACAGTCTGTACTACACATGTTAAAGTGACACTGATTTCAGTTTGTCCACATATGACAGATGCTGGAGGCCCTGAATGTTTTTTGTAAGGAACATTTGTGGTCTCTCCAATTGCTGTAGGTGCTTGGAAAGGTACATACCAAAGGGAGTACTGGCCAGATGAGGGAAGAGTACAGGAGGGTTATAACCTCTTTTTTCCTGGAGGCAATGCCCTTACTTATGAGAAGAACAATATAAAATGCCCTTCTTACCACCATGAAGACATGATGATTGTAGGTAAGGCTGCTGTCAACCTGCGTGCCCAGATCTCCTACCACTGACCGTGTGCTTAGGGTATCGCTATTGATGTAGTAGTTTACTGGAACATCACCCTTGCTGAAGGGAATGATAATGCATTTTCTTTTTGCATTTAGATTAAGTCCATGACTTTGGTACCAGTCATTAGTCTATGTAAGTCCCTCCTGCAGGATGTTGACATCATCTGGAGACTCAGTGACTGCTCCCAGCTTGCAGTCATCAGCAAACTTTGTCAGCCACAGACCATTCATTTTTGCCTGGATTTTGGAGAAGTAGATTCCAAACAGTAGGGGTCCCAAAACTGATCCCTGTGGGACACCACTGGTTATGGGTCTGCTAGAGAAGGTGGAGTCCCCTATTTTAACTGTATGAGTGAGCCAGTTCGCAATCCACCTGAAAATATATACCCAAGTGGGTAAGTATAATCAATGATCTCTGAGTGAGGGATTGTGTTGAAGGCCTTGGCCAAGTTCTGGTAGGCCATATGGACAGGTTTGCTCTCATCTAGGACTTTGGTGACCATCTTGAAGATGTCCACCAAGTTTAATAGGCATGATCTCCCCTTGACAAAGCCAAACTGGGTGGGATCCATCATCTGGTGGGGTCCAGCATCTGGATATTTCCTATATTTTTATTGATAAGGTCCATGATGATTCACTCCAGCTCCTTGCAAATAAGGCTGGTCAGGCTATGGATCTATAGTTCCCTGGGTCAGTGAATGCACCCCTTTGTGCAAATGAATGATGGTAGCAGTTTTCCATTTCTCTGGGACGAAGCCAGTGCTTAGGCTGTGATTGAAAAGAGTACCTAGTGGTGTTGCTAATTCCTGTTTCAATCCATGTAGAACACAGCCCGGGATGTTAACTGGTCCCACAGAGGCTTTGTTTTTGGCCTTGGAGAGGGCATTTAAGACCTGCTCCTTAGAGATGTTACGTGGTGGACAGGTTTTAGGAATGCTTACGGGTATGTGTGGTGGGGACAGGGGAGTAAAGTTTTCACTGAATCTGTCAGCCAGCTGGATTGCTATATCCACAGGTTCTTGTACATGTACTGCCATTGACTATAAGTTCAGCGCAAATCTGGGGTTTTCCTCTGAGGTTACAGATGCAACTAAAGAATGCCTTATGGCTGTCCTTAGATTGGAAAGCTAAGTTGGATTTATAGTTAACTTTAGAGGACTTCACAAGGAGTCTTATTTGCTTGTTTAGGTTGAGGAGGGAGTGTTTCCAGTTTTGAGGCCTTCCCTTCCTAGTCTTACCAATTTCTTTCTCTTATTGTATAGCCTGTTTATGGCAGATGTCCACCAGGCAGGTTTGTTCTTCCTTGTAGGTCTTACTTTGGTACTGTCAGGTATGGCAGAGTCAATATTATACAATTGTTTAGATGTTTGTATAATGCATGAGTGTATACCCCAGCATAGGTGTCCATTCCATCTGTGAGGGGAGGAGCCATGATGCTATGTATACTGTCTCGTAAGAGGTTGTAATTTGACTTGGAAAAGTTTTTTATTCTAGTTGCTGCTAAGTGGGATCTGATGTTATAGTTTCTTCAAATGAGATTGATTTGTGGTCAAACCTTACCAGGGAGGGGATCAGTGTTTGGCTATCAAAAGAATATCGTCAAATGGCCAAATATCATACGTGCAACATCAAAACAGTAAATTACCAAACATGTTTTTCTTTGAAAATAAATTCATCGAATGGTCATGGTTGGCCAACATTGCAGCCGCAACCAACCAAGGTGGGGGAGCTGCACCCCTCACACCCTCCAAACTATATATATATCAATTCCAAGACTGCACTGCAGTGGGGAATAGATTGCACTGCAGTGGGGAATGGGGCAAATTTAAAAGGTTTCCTTCATTTACATTTATGCATTGTGGTACTTCCTGGTTGTTGGCCAGCTATGGCCATTTGATGAACTTATTTTTGAATTAAGACGTGTTCGGTAAGTTACTGTATCAGTGTGGTATGTATGATATTTAGCCATTCGATTATATTTTCTTTCAATAGCTGAATATAGACCCCCAGGGAGGGGAGTACACTGAAGGTGGTGCAATGGTCTCCCATGTTGGTGAGCACCAGATCCAGGATATTTGAGACCCTTGTTGGGGTATCAACCAGCTGATCCAGGGAACTGCCATTGACAAAATCCAGGAACCTTTGGGAAAGTGAGTTAGAACATGTATAATTTACCCAGTCAATAGAAAGGTAATTAAAGTCGCCCAAGACCAGGGTGTTTGGTTGTATCTTGATTGACTCAAGTAGATCCAGGTAGGCTGAATGGATGTCCTGATTCATGGAGGGGTCCTATAGCTGACAATGACTTGAATAGGGGTCTTACCAATAGTCAATTGCACCTGACGTAATTCCAGGGAATTGCGCTGTATCACCAATCTAGAGGTGTATTTATTTTTAATGAGTAATGATACACCACCTCTTTTAGTTCTCACACCTTCAGTTTGTGGTCTGAATGTGTGGAAGGAAATACAACCTGGTATGGCTGGGCTGCTCTCCACAGCCTTAAACCAGGTCTCAGTGACTTCACAAATGTTAGTATCTTCCAAGGTAAGGGTTGCTTCCAGTGAGTGCAGTTTCAGGTTTAGACTCCTTGTGTTTAGCAGCGTAACCTTGAGGTTGTTTTTAGAGGGTATTTTTATGTCAGGAAGTTTGTTCTTGTGACATCACCTAAACAATGCACTATGGGGGTGACAAGAGCTTTAGCCAGTAATCAAAATCCCAGGGGTGACAGATGAAGACTATCGCTGGCAAAGCATTGAGGTTTATCAACCATATCATTCCAGACTGACAAATACCAGATCCCCTTAGAATGACACCAGAAACTTTGCCAATTGTTGAAGTCAATCATTTTTTGTTTGTAATGTGGCATCATTCTAGGCAAAGGTAATATGCTGCTTAAGGCTAGGGACATACCTGCCTGAGACACATAATCAAAGAGCTCAGTCATGTCTCTCTTTATATAGTCCAGTGATGTATGTCTCATGTCATTCACACCAAGATGGACTATGATGGAGTAATAACAGTATTAGTTGTTGAGGAACTTGAATGCATGTGTGATATGGTGGATCCTGGCACCTGACAGACAGCTGACCGTGACCTTCTCCTTATCCAACCTGGTGAGGGGGACATCTGTGTATCTCACAACTGAGTCACCTATGAATAAGATGTTTGTTTTTGTGTTATGCCTTATGGGCTTCTCTGATGAGATACTGGTGTGTGATATGTTGTGTACTATGTTCTGCGTTAGATTTATTATGTAAGGTGTGCTTGTGCTTTGGAGGTCTCTGGTTTTTAGGTGAACTTCTGGCAAGGACCTCTGCATATGTGAGTTTATGTGTTGTTGGTTTAGTTGGTACAAGAGGTGCGGTGTGCATGCTGAGAACCTGCTTACTGCCAGATATATACTGACTGGTGGGCTAGAGCGCTTGGATTCTAGGTTTTTAATATAGATGCATCTCTCACATACTGAATTTGTGTGAACTAGAATAAGAGGGTTATCAGTGTACATGAGGCAGTTGCTACACTGCCTCAGGATGCCCATGGCGACCAGGCTGGTTGAAGAAGCTGCGGAAAATTGTCCATCCATAATGCTAGGTAAGTTTTAATGTGGTCAGGTACAAGGTGAGGACAGGAAAGACCAGGTAAAGTAGAAGACAGGAGAAGAGGTCAAAAAATCGAAGGGCTTGTGGATAAGATTTGTCTTGGTACCCCAGGAGTTTTGAGTTTTGCTGAATGGATGTATCACCTGTTAGTGAGGCACACTCACAGGAACTCTCTGATGGGGCACCAGCCAAGTATTAAAGGAAAATTTGCAGACAGACATGTTTGTGTCTATAACTGTCAAGGGTAATCACTTCTCTGCAGTAGTGCACGATGGTGCTCTACTCACAAAAGCAGGGCTTATAAAGCAGCAAATAGAAACCCTTTTTAAGTAAAGTAACCATTTGTAAAGCTCAACACTGAGCCCTGGTCCAAAAACCTTGAATCAGGTGGGCTCTTGACTGCACACTCCTGGCTTGAGGGTGCAAAGGGGCCCTCTCCAACAAAAGATACCTGGGTTTTAATGCTCAGGTAGTGCAAACAGTCCTAGGTCCAGCAGACCTAAATCTAGACTATGCTTTGGCAATACAAAGTCTACCAAAGCAGTAAAAATTAGCTTAAACAATAACTAAACAGTAATCCAGTGGAAAAAAAAAACAGTCAAAAAGTACAAATACAAAGCAATCTCACACTTATTTCTTAGTAGATCTCAGTTGATGCTTCAGATCACAAAAAGGGTAAGCATTGCATGACAAATCTGTCTCTACATCATGTTTTGTTTATTTGCTGAAGCAAGTTTAGATCCCTGAATCTAGTGTTAGTGGGACTCAGAAGCGTAGCACCCCGCACCACCGCACAAAGCAGCTCCCCACCTCCTCAGTAGTTTAAGTGAAAAAAAAGCACTTCACTGTATTAAGCTGACCTCTACATTTTAGAGATCAGTTTATTACAGTTAGATCCACATACCCCCACCAGCTCTTCCATTCAAGAGCAAAAAAGAATGCCATTCCTTCTACTAACTCACCAACCAGGTGGCCAGATACAAGACACTCCTCCCCCTTCCTGCCACCGCCATTCAATTCCCATTTCTGTATATATATATATATATATATATTACTATAGGTATATATAAAGAAAACTGTGTCTAAACTATAGCACACTGCTTGCTACAAATGTAGCAGTTACTACAGTTTATTCCCTGCCTGCACGGAGCTCTACAGTACTCGTGTTGTTCTTCTTTCGGCTTTTCCCAGTTAAGGGTCGCCACAGCGGAACTCCGGTCTGCTAATGATTGGCAGTAGATTTTTTACGGGTGCCGAGGTGCCAGCTCGATGCCCAACCTTCAACAACAGCACGCCCATTCTACACATGTCTTTCGAATGCCACTCGACTGCAGGGAGGACATGTAGACTCCACACAGAAGGTGCTCCAGCCGAGAATCGAACGGGAGAACCTCTTGCTGTGAGGCAACATGTGTATTAGTTAAAAAAAAAGTCTTTTATGCTGTAGCAAACTGCTTGCTACAAATGTAACAAATAGTTGCTACAGTTTAGACCATACATAGAGAACTGCAGTGCTCAGGTTTCACTGCATATTCAATATTTATTTATTTTATTTTATTTTATTTTATTTATTTTACATTTGTTAACCGGATTAGTCTGACTGAGCTTTTGGCTCATTTTCAGCAGAAACCCGGAGAGAAAAGCTCCTCAGGGAAAAAACTATTTATTAAATTTAAGTAACATAGTATTAACAATCAGCTTTAGGATCTTTCCAACAGAGACCTGGGGACAAAAAGCTCCTCAGACAATACAATTATACAAAGTATTAACAATCAGCAGACGAATATGAGAGTTGTTACAAACAAGGTTTTAACAATCAGCAGACGAATATGAGAGTTGTTACAAACAAGGTTTTAAGAATCAGCAGACGAATATGAGAGTTGTTACAAACAAGGTTTTAACAATCAGCAGACAAATATGAGAGTTGTTACAAACAAGGTTTTAACAATCAGCAGAGGAATACGAGAGTTGTTACAAACAAGGTTTTAACAATCAGCAGATGAATGTGAGACTAGTTACAATATCATTTAAGCTGCTTAGAGCAAAATAAGTTAATAGTCAGGAAAGGATTATGAAACCTGTTACAGATTTTAAATGGGTAGGACCTAGTTGTTTAGGAGTTTGGAAGAGCAAAGGAATGTAGGAATGGCTAGTAGTAGATGTAAGGGAAATAGAGTAGAGGAGACAGATTAGGTCAAGAAGGTTATTTTGAAACTGAAAGAATCAAGATTGGTTATCGGCTTTTAAAAGCCTTAGCACAACACATTGTTGCTTTCCCTAGACAACATTTTATGTTTATGGTACTTCAAGTACGGGATTTAACTAGAAGGGGTGGTGATATATTTCTGTTAACTGAGCAGATAGAAGTCAATTGGATAGATGACTTGCAAGCTGACCCGGCACCTGGTCTGAATACAGTATTACTGCTAAAACCAGTGCTAAGGGGGCATAGACCCAAGAAATTATTTTGATTGGTCGACTGTTTTAATGAATGAAATGGGTGTGTTTAGTAGGAGTTTTTGATGCGTTGATTTCATTGGTTATTTTTACTTTTTATCTGAAATTGCTTGCATTGTTTTAATGGATTTGATAAAGAGTTTATACTCAAAAGCACTCATCCTTTCACCTTTTAGTAAATGTTTTATACTGCTGTGGTAGACCGACTGGGTTATTTTATGCTCGGATTATTTGCTGTGTACTGGTTTGGTTCTTTGGTTCTGCTCCTCTTGGTTTTCTTAGCTATGTTTTCAAAATTATTGGTATATCTGCCAGACTTGGAATGCATTAAAGATAGATATAAAACAAAAATACACTCCATCCAATGTTGCCATACCTAGATTCATAATGGAAACACCTAGTGGAAAAGCTACAGTAAGATATGGGCCAAAATTAGAATCTATCAGGGTTACCATTATTAATCCATAGCTTTCTCATGCCACAATCAAAAATTATATGAATTTATTTTGAAAGGACTGCAAACTGATTTGCAGCACCTTGTACATGCATAGCTGGGTGTGAGTTTTTGTTACAGTTCTGCAATGGCAAACTGCTTCCCAGAGTATCTCATAAAGACAGGGAAATGCCTATCATTTTGAGATTTCACCCCACTGTTTTTCTTTTTGGTCCCCTCAAACCTCATGTTTAATAGCCCAACCTCCAATACCCAATCTCTACTCCAGGTCTACCAGCTACTCTCCTTGAGACTTACTCCATTTTCATTGGGGCCACTTGTGGATTCTGAGAGTGTCCTGGGCTCTTGGCTCATTTTATGACATACCCACTCCCTTTTTCTGCCCCCCCACTTGTTGATTACATCTGAGGGAAACTCCACTCTGTGAACCACTCCTCCCCTTTGGGAGTGTATTGAGTGCAATCCCACCTTGCATGAGCATGCCCATCCCTTTCCTGCTGCACTGTCAGTCACCCAAGCTGCTACTCGAACCCAGGTGGGCTGGGCTGTAGTCATGGCTTTATCCCTCTACTCCACTAGAGTGGCTACCTTGATGTTTTTCTTAGTGTATGCTATCAGGCCTCAGACACCATTATGCAGTACTCTGACCATGGTATGACAATAAATACAATGGTGTCTCTTGTATCACCTTAAAATATCTGTATGGTGATGATTTGGGGTACAAAAAAAGTACTCCATTTCCAATGTTGCTATACCTAGATTCATTTGGAAATACCTAGTGGAAAAAGCTACAGTAAGAGAGAGGAGACCAAGTAGGAAGTCCCCATCATAATTTATAAAAATAACAATTCCAAGTTCAGACCCCTGTGCACAGAATGTTTATTCAGAGAGAGCAGATATACATGCAACAATGTAATGCATATCACGTGTCTTCATGTAGCATTGCATTACGCCTCAGTTTAATACAGTGTCCTCGCCAAGTCACTTTCCATCTCTGAATAAATCAGTTCTGCATGTATATACATAGATAGTCTTTATTGCACAACTCTGTCTCTCTGACTTTCTCTCTCCCCTTGGACATATCACATCAGCATATATGTAAATTGTTTTGTTATATAGTAGCCTAAGGATACATTAATATAGTATCATAATAGTCTTGAATCATACTTTTAGAAGTTTTGTTGAATTTAATTGCTGTACTCTTGCTGTTGCATTCTGTTGCTTATTTTGTGCCCATGTACTGTCTATTTGATGTTATGTTACTGTACTAAGTAACCAGGTTTGAACCTACAGCTGGTCATGTTTGGTCATTATGCTTTAACCCAGTAAACAAACATAAATAAATAAACCAACACAAACTGAAAACTGACAAGATGAGCTAAAACATAGATAACATGTTAGTAAAATCACAAAAATGTTCAGACTTGTGCAGTAACTGAAAATTGACTACATAAGTAGAACTCTCAAATAAGGATGAATGAAATTCCCTCATGTGAAGGGGTGCAATGCTTTTTTAAACTAGTGCAGTCCCTAATCATGTTTAGAGAATGTTTCTATGATAAAATTTAATAAACACTTATAGTCTACCAGCAGAAAAGATTTCCTACAGAGTCTAAAAAGGAAATGTTAACTTTCTTATAGAGCCCGTGACAGGACTGGATGTCTTGGCAGGAATCGCTAATTGTTCCACCTAGATGAAAAACGCAGGCATGCAGTGATGAAGTCACATCCACAGCGTAATGTCAGATGCTATAGAAATGGTTAGATTTTCTAGTCCTATGGATCAAAATATGAAAAGGCAAAACTCACAATATTCACTAAGCAAAGACCCCGAATCCAATGTCATCCTGGGAAGTTCACCACATAAGAATTACAGAGTTCACAAATCTAACCCATATATCCATATAAAGGATGAGACATTCGGTTTCTGTATAAATGTATAACTCCAAATAGGAAAAATATAAATTTAAATGATAACAGTATGAATGGCAATAAACCAATCTGTTCAGTTCATGCAATAAGCTGTATAGTTTGCATGCAAATAGTAACCAGTTCTAAAGCATCATTTTGAAAGTTATAGACTGTATAGTTTCTTATTGATAAAGAACCCTGAAGACTAAATGTCATACTAAGATATATATGACAAACCAAAATGCTGCAAGCCCAGCTAGCTGTAATTTTGTAAATAATTATATGTAACTTGAAAATCTTAATATGATTTATATAGAAATGTGACACTGCCAGACCAGCTATCTGGAATTTTGTAAATAATCATATGTCATTTGTGAATATTAATATGATCCATAGGCTTGTCTTACAAATGTGGACATCCATCGCTGATGCTTGTGGTGAGGACTGAGGCTCCTTCATTACCGAGCCAGTGCAGGGGCATCACATATTAATTGTTTGGCAGTGGTGGGATTTCCACATCACATATTAATTGGGTGATAGTGGTGAGATAGCCACATCACATATTAATTGGCTTGTATTGGTGTGGATATTGAATTCCTGTAGCCTGTGTACAGAGGTCACTGAAGGTGTTTGTACTCTTAATCAGCCCCACAGTGAACATTCAGAGTTCATATCACAATTTTTTTTTTGTTGGCTTAGTTAGTCAGGGAGAGCAGGCAAGCATGTCAGCAGAAGAGTATGGCAAGCTGAAAAGGAGCCAGTTGTCTGAGATGTGTCAGGCTAAAGGACTGGTGCATGGAAACCTAAATAAGGCAGACATGACTGCAGCTTTAGTTACAGCTGCATCAGAGAATAGCAACTAGGAGGACAATCAGACTGGCCATGAAGATGTACAACTATCAGAAAATGGGCAGCTCAACCTTTCCATAAAGGACTTAAAATCCATCTGGAGTTAAAGAGACTTGAGTTGGAGGCCAAGCGTTTGGAAATAGAAGCAGCAGAGAGAATGAGACACCTGGAAGCTGAGGAGAAGGAGAGACCGAGGCAACATGAAAAGGAGATGCTGACTCTTCACCAGAGTCATGGAGGTAATGGGGAAGGGAGAAACCCGAACCCCAGAAGCAACAAAGGTCAATAAATTTCTTCCACAATTTACAGAGGAGGATAACTTTGATAGTTTCATTCATATGTTTGAGAGGGTATGTAAACAGTATAATCCTGATCAAGGGCTCTGGGTACAGTTCCTGACCCCCTTACTCCATGGTAAAGCTGTAACTGTTCTTTCCAAATTATCTGATGCTGACTGTTTAAATTATAATGTTGTAAAAAGCTGTCTGCTCAAATGTTTTAAGTTAACACCTGATGTTTATATGAAAAAGATTTGTGAGCATAGATGCAAGGCAGATGAAAGTGTGTGTGAATATGTTGCTGAACTGAGCACTTATTTTCACAGGTGGGTAAGTGGATGTCAGGTCACCAATTTGGAAGGGCTGGCAGACCTTTTGGTGAGGGAACAAGGCATTAGCACTTTATATGAGGACATAAGAACCTGGTTAGTTGATAGACAATGCAATACTGCAGATGAGTTGGGGAAGAAGGGAGACCTATACCTAGCAAGCAGGGCATCACTGCACAGGAAAGAGACACCTAGTGCTGCTTATGGGTCTAAGGGAACCCATGGTGGGCGGTCCAGACTGGCCCAATAGAGTCTGCCAGTAGCAGGGGAAGCCACTAGTCCAGGTACACATCCAGGACCAAGAATGTTTTAAATACAACCAGTGGGGCCATGTAGCATATAGATGTCCACAAAGGCAAAGTGGGGAACAAAAGATGGGAGTGCCAATAAGTGGGAATGACAAAATGCCAACAATAGGTTGACTCAAGGCAACAAGGATACCAAATTACCTCTCAAGACGTTATATTTTATCTTAGTGAATGAGAAAGAGGCCATGGCTAAGGGAGACACAGCCTCTGACCTAACCATTGTGAAGCCTGCAATGGTTACAGAGGAGCACTATTTGTCTGGGCAGTCTACTCCAGTCAGAGCTTTACGAGGGACCCCATTCCAAATACCTTTGGCTAGGGTTCACTTTGACTGGGAGGGTGGAAAAGGAAGCAAGCAAAGTAGGTGTGTTTGAGGATATCCCTGCAGATGTCCTGATAGGCAATGATTTTGATAATGCAGTACCATGTGCGCATGCAGTTACTGGCAGTCAGGCTTGGAGACAAGCATGTGGGTCTGGTAGCCTGGGGGAGACCCAGACAGACTGTACACTTGCAGCCAGGACTGGTGAGGTGGTTACTTCAGGGACGGAGCTACCCTGTAGCAGTGAGACTGAAGGTGAGTCACAGCTGCTTGTGGGTACTGATGTTCCCTTGGACAGAGTGACTGCAAGGGCAGAGCTGAGTAGTAGTAACCAGGCTGACAGTGAGGCACTGCTGTCAGAGGATACCAGACTTCCTGTGGAAGGGGAGCTGGGAAGGGTTACAAAGAGAGAGCTGAGACAGGCTCAGCTCTCAGACCCGACATTACAAGGCCTGAGGGAGGTGGCTAATAAGGCACCTGATTCTCAAGGGAAGGGGGAAGCTGTATACTGGAACAAAGGGTTACTCTATAGAGAGTGCACCCCTGAGGGACGGCTAGAGGGTGAGGGAATACACCAGTTGGTTGTGCCCAGAGCCTACCGTCTGGCACCTCTAGCCATAGCCCATGATATTCCTTTTGCAGGTCATATGGGCATAAAACGTACAAAGAGACGTATTATGCAAAACTTCTATTCACCTGGGATTTCCAGAGATGTAACAGGGTACTGCAGGACCCGTGAGCAGTGCTAAAAGGTAGGCAAGGCAGGAGACAAGGTGAAAGCTCCTGGATGCCTTTGCCTGTAATTAAAGAGCCATTTCATGGATTTTGTGGGGCCTCTAAGTATCCCAAGTTCCACAGGGAAAATGTATAGCTTAGTGGTAGTAGATTATGCTACCAGATACCCTGAGGCAGTGTCTCTGTCCTCCACTGAGGCTGAATAGGTGGCAAATGCTTTGTTAGAGATTTTCAGCAGGGTAGGTTTCCCAAAAGAAATACTGACTGATAGATGTGCCAATTTCATGTCAGACCTGCTGGCTTGTCTGTGGAAGTACTGTGGGGTGAAGCACCTAAAGACCACCCCCTACCATCCCCAGACTAATGGTCTCATTGAGAGGTTAAACTCTACACTCAAAATGATGCTACACTTATTTGCAGACCATTATAAGAGGGACTTGGACAAATATTTGACCCATCTATTGTTTGCTTACAAAGAAGTTCCCCAGGAATCCACAGGTTTTTCACCCTTTGAGTTGCTATATGGGCATAGGGTGAGGGGACCTCTAGATTTGATTTGTGATGAGTGGGAAGGTGAGTGTGAATCTGAAAAGGACGCTGTTGTATCTTATGTCCTAAACTTCAGGACAAGTCTCAGAGAACTCATGGGCTTTTCCCAGGAGATCCTGGCAGAAGCCCAGAAGCAGAAAAAGGTCTGGTATGACAGGAATGCTCGAGCTAGAGAGTATGCTGTAGGGCAGCAGGTAATGGTTTTCATTCCTGTCAGACACAACAAGCTTCAGGCAGCTTGGGAGGGATCCTACAAGGTGGTAAGGAAGGTCAGTAATGTTAACTACATGGTAGAACTGCTAGGCAGGAAGCAGGGCCACAAATTGTACCATGTTAACATGATGAAACCTTACCATAATGTGGAGGCCCTTGTGCTAAGTATTGCCAATAGGAAGCAGGAGGAATCTGAAGGGGACCTATGGCTACAGGGAACCAGCCTACCAAATCCCAAATTACTATGGTGGAGCCTAGGGCTACAGGCAAATGATGGGACAGTGCAGCATGGTACTGGGGTCAGCAATGCTAAGGCAGTTGGAATCTTAAGACATGAAATGGGTAAGGTATTCCCAGATAGGCTCAACCTTCTCAAGCAATGTTTCTCAAGGGTCGCTTGAAAAATGAACTTGAGTTCTCGTGTGGGGAGAAGTGTGACAAACCCAAATGCTGCCGGCCTAGCTAGCTGGAATTTTGTAAATAATTGTATGTCACTTGAAAATATTAATATGGTTTATACAGAAATGTGACAGTGCCAGCCCAGCTATCTGAAATTTTGTAAATAATCATATGTAATCTGTGAATATTAATTATTATTAATTCATTAATATCATTAATATGATCCATAGGCTTGTATTACAAATGTAAGAGAACTATATGTTATGTGGATATTAAAGTACTGGTGCAGAAGTGTGTGTTGAACTGTATGTTATGTACTGAGCTTCAAGAATGTAACCACAGTGCACCCTGCTGGAAAAGAGCAGAAATGTGTATAAACTATATACCTGTGTAGGTGTGTGTTTTAATGGTAGAAGTTGGAACACACAGAGTTAACTTGCAAAACCTAAGGAAAATAAATGGAAATTGTTTTACGATTCTGTTATCTCTGTTTCAGCTCACAGCAGACACAATGTCTAGAGTTGGAGGTTTTCCTATTGTCTTGAAACAAAAATAATTACTAGGTTTCAAATGTAAAAGTGTTTACCTGTTTTACGACTTCCATTTCTAGGCAAACTTTTGTCACAGAGGTGCTAAATTTTAAGTTTCTGTTAGCCTCGGAACTGAAGGCAGGTGACAAAGAATGATTTCATCCCAGCTAACCCAGCAGTAATGTGTATTATTAATTTGAGAACTATCTCAGAGAGTGAGTGCATTTTGTTTTTGTCTTTGGACCTAGAAACATCCATTCAGCACTTCTTATCTGTATTTGCCTTGCTCTGTAAGTAAGATTTAGGTATAGTATTTCTTTTAGAGATAGTTAGGAACTTTAGATGTTTTTGGTATTTATTCAAGACTACCCTGCAATGTTGTTTTAAAAGATTTCCTGTGATTCTGAATGCTGTTGTCACTGTGTTGAGTTATTGAGTATTGTCTTATTCTTTTATTATTTATTATTATTAAATATATTTAAACTTTTTTAAGTATGGCTGGCTTGTTTAGAGATATTGCTTAGAGACATTTAAGCTTTTAGAGTATTTGCATATGTATTTGGTGGCACTGTATAGGCCACTCCAATAGCCTTGCTGTTGGTCGCACTTACCATTTGGATAATAGTAACATTACACAGTAAGATTGGTCACTCTTTGGGAAAGGCCTTAAAGTAGCTGATAAGGGGTTCTGGTAGCAGTGCTAACTACCTTATGTTCTGGGCAGAAAGGGTGAATAGCTAGCAAACCTGTGCCAGCTTTTTCCAGATGTGTGTTTGTGTATAAATCAAATCTCAAAGTGTGTGTGTGTGTGTACGCATGTCAGTTACTTGGGCAGGGACACCAAGCACTGGTTGGACAGCTGGGAGAACTTGGCTTGGAATTCTGGCTAAGGACTCAGCTCTATAGCTGTACCATTGGGGAGTCTTATTGGGGATCTGGAGAAAGAGGGAGAAACCAGCCCCAGACTAAATGTGATCTCTGTGTGTTTTTAAGGGAAATTGTACTTTAGTGTGTGCGTACTTGTCATCCTCCCAATGTGCACTTCCCTCACTGGTGCTAGTGGTGAGGATTGAGGTTCGTTGATTACTGGGTCAGTGCAGGGGTGTCACAATATAGAAGCCTTGTGAAGTGGGGACTGCGCAATACAAAAGAAACAGATCTTGGTTATAAAGGAATTCACAATGAAGACACTATGGATAGAAAGAAGTAATGTTAATAAAATTAGCAGCACAATAATGCAGATGGTCTATAGCCACCACTGTCCACCTATCTTTTTACACGACTGTAATGTTGTGTGCAAAAGGATGTTAGTGCACCTCATGATTTTGCAGGTACAAATGTACAAAGGGGAGTGCAAGAACACAGAAGCAGAGTTAAAAAAATAGGAAGCATGAATCAAGCAGCTAGGCAGCACAGTCAGTATGACGTACAGGAAATGGGCTGCATATGTCATTGATGTTCTCTGTCGGATATGGCTTGTAGTGTGTATAGTTCATTGTCAGATATAAGTGCTGGAAATTTAGCCATTTATTACTCCTGGGGTATGTAGCTCCCCATAAACTGTATCAGACCCTATACCTGCCCTGCAACTTCATAAAATGAACTCAGTCATACAGGAAGTTGAGTAAATGCTGAAGTTCATTATAATGCCATTTCTGCATTTTTTTGCAGGTCTTAATCCCTTGCACCACCAATTCATATTGTGGGGGCTGCACTCCCCATGCAACAGTTATTTATATATCTATATCTATCTGTCTATCTATCTGTCTGTCTATCTATCTATCTATCTATCTATCTATCTATCTATCTATCTATCTATCTATCTATCTATCTATCTATCTATCGATACAAACTCTAAGGTCACTGTGCCTCAAATTAGTAGGAATGATCCAAGGTGCTGAAACTTCGGACTTAATATACATATTCCACATTCACATATATACATTGCTCTTCTATGGACCACAGCTCCTAACTCAAGGGGATATAATGGCTATGTATAGCTTTGCTATAATGATAATCACATTCTTTCTGAAATGTTTGTCTTTGCTTCTGTTCTTATCTGAGAATAATGCTTTTTAAATAGAATTAAGGATCTTCAGAAATCCTTTTATTGACATATTCAGTCAAAAGACTCACAATATAAATCACTGTTTAGCCTTCTTCTTAATCTAGATAAGAATTTTGACATTTAGGTCACCAAAACTATTAACTTAAAAGAAAAGCTAGATTGTATTTGGATAACAAAGTTACATGTAAACAGTATGCATTGTTAAATCAAATACCCTGTGGTCAAGAATAGACAAATTACTGACCTTTAGAGCTGAGGCTGAATGAGTTTTAAACAGTAATGGGTCAAGTGTTGTACAGCTGTGCAAATCAGTTGCTAAAAATACTCATTAAAAAGGAATGTTTTTAACATGAACAAACTGTAGAAATCAGTGAAACTGTACTTAATTTAAATTCCAAATTCACAGAATAATGTTTTGCTTATATTATGAAAGTATTTACAGAAATTAACTGACGTATGTTGCCAAAAACAAATGAAATGAGAGTTATATAGGCAACAGTGGGACAAAAAGCTATTTAAATAGGAAGCATAAATCAAACAGCCTGGATGTGCAGTCAGCACATCTCGTAAAGAAGTGGGGTGCATATTTCGTGGCAGTTCTCTTCAGAATGTGGCTTGTGGTCTTTGTGTACTATGCCCCTTACAACAGTGCTTCTATTCCATGCTGGCACAGTTTAGGTTACACAGAACATGGGATATTCACCATCATATCTAAATGCTGGTAATTTACCAATTTTTTGTAGTCAAAGGTACACAGTTTGATTCTGTTCACTTTCGTTTGCCTACTGTGTGACTCTGACTAAGTGACTCCTTCAGTCAATGCTCCTGGATTGCAAAGGGACATTTGTGACCAGTGGGCTTATCTAGTTAATAAATGAATAAAAATAAAATAAACAATTCCATTTTTACATGGCGATATGCAGGCCTTGAATGGGACTGGTCACAGTTAAGAAGTGTACATGAATTATCAAAATGTTCCACAGGCATATTGCAAGGAAAGAGACACAGTTAGAATGAAGGAAACAAGCTGCCTTTATAGCGTAATGGTCAGTGTTCAGCCAGTAGACTGGGTTTTGCAGATATTGCAGGACTGATTGTTAGCACTGAAATA
Source organism: Protopterus annectens (assembly GCF_019279795.1). Taxonomy (NCBI): domain Eukaryota; kingdom Metazoa; phylum Chordata; order Ceratodontiformes; family Protopteridae; genus Protopterus; species Protopterus annectens. Next base: position 1,271,558,973 of record NC_056747.1, read on the forward strand.
CTCAGGAACGCTGAATGGAGGAGGCAGCTCTAAAGCTGTAATAGAATTAGCATGAATAATACTGAAATGACATTAAATGATTTAAATGTATAACAACATACACTAAAATCTCTACAAATTTTACTGTTTTCCATAAACTGAGAGGAAAGTTGTTTAAACTAATAAAATGATTAACCTCTAACTGCGTTTTGATTTAAATAGACTTAAAAAGACTAATGAAAACTGTCTAGAAAAGGTATCTTTTTATGAACATGACTCATAATGTAAATTTAATCTGCAAATGCCAAATGATTTAGTTGCAATGCAAGAATCGATATGACAGACAAGCATCTGTTCCTGTGTAACAAATGCCTTTTAAAGTGCACTTCTACAGCCATTTTGTTTAAACCTACAGAAGATGTTTTGCAGAATTTGATTATAAAACAGGAACAACGTCTATATCTGTTTATTAAATGAAAAATTAAACATTTTATTAAAACAAGAATGGTTATGTTTTTCAGAATTAGAAGTGATGAAATAAAGGGTTTTAAAAGAAATGGATAAAGTGGTAATGCAATAATGATTACAGTGTGATATGAAAATATGTGCAATACTAAATAAAGTGGAATTGTACAGCAGTTGATAGAGACCCTACCTTACAATTTCAGGTGTTGTTTGAATTATAAATAAAATGTCAGACATTAAGATTTGTACAAGAAAATAAAAGAAATGACTTGCCACTAATATAATGGTACCCACATCACATACCTTGCCAAAAACACATGCATAGTACATTCTGTAGTGTTTGCTACGGGATGCAGATAAGAAATAAGACCCTGGGGTACTGTTCTGCACACTTCCATGCAAAAAAATGCATCCTTTTATTACACATAAAAAAATTCTGTTCATTTAGAAAATTGCTGTTTAGAACTCTTAGCATTTCTTTTAATGCATACTTAATTTACATGCGATAAAAAGTTATTTATAGACAAGGAATGGGAAAGCCACGGGCACTGTTTGAAGGTGAGCATGTTTTGCAGGAGTGAGATATTTACACACAGACACCCACACACATACATTCATTAGTGGCTGACATAAGGATGCATAACATGCCATTGACTCACACCACTTGGATCTTGACTGGGGTGCCTTCAGCATGGAATTGACATATCCTGCTTCCATGTGCAGAGATTTTTGCTACCACAGTGTCTGGTCTCCTTCAGTATCCCACAGAAATGCATGCTGGTGATAATGGTAATGTATTCCATACAGCACACCTATCATTATAACGAGAAGGAGCTGAGTTTGGAAATAGCAATGGGAATGTGTAGAGTGTAATCTCAGGCAGGTATCAGGAGAGGGGGCTGGGTTTGGAAATAGCAATGGGAATGTGTAGAGTATGATCTCAGGCAGGTATCAGGAGAGGGGGCTGGGTTTGGAAATAGCAATGGGAATGTGTAGAGTGTGATCTCAGGCAGGTATCAGGACACGGGGCTGGGTTTGGAAATAGCAATGGGAATGTGTAGAGTATGATCTCAAGCAGGTATCAGGAGATGGCGCTGGGTTTGGAAATAACAATGGAAATGTGTAGAGTATGATCTCAGGCAGGTATCAGGAGACGGCGCTGGGTGTGGAAATAGCAATGGGAATGTGTAGAGTATGATCTCAGGCAGGTATCAGGAGATGGCGCTGGGTTTGGAAATAGCAATGGGAATGTGTAGAGTATGATCTCAGGCAGGTATCAGGAGACGGCGCTGGGTGTGGAAATAGCAATGGGAATGTGTAGAGTATGATCTCAGGCAGGTATCAGGGCACAGGGCTGAGTTTGGAAATAGCAATGGGAATGTGTAGAGTATGATCTCAGGCAGGTATCAGGACACAGGGCTAAGTTTGGAAATAGCAATGGGAATGTGTAGAGTATGATCTCAGGCAGGTATCAGGAGACGGCGCTGGGTTTGGAAATAGCAATGGGAATGTGTAGAGTATGATCTCAGGCAGGTATCAGGAGACGGCGCTGGGTGTGGAAATAACAATGGGAATGTGTAGAGTATGATCTCAGGCAGGTATCAGGAGACGACGCTGGGTTTGGAAATAGCAATGGGAATGTGTAGAGTATGATCTCAGGCAGGTATCAGGAGATGGCGCTGGGTTTGAAAATAGCAATGGGAATGTGTAGAGTATGATCTCAGGCAGGTATTTGGACATTGGAGAGCATAAGAGACATTAATATCCCATATATGAGGGGCACAGTGGCTTTCCTTCCATATTGGCCTGTCTTTTCAGGGGACTGTGACATTATTTATTTATTTTTTATATATTTTTAACTAGGTAGATGAATTGGTCTGAGGACCCTTTTGAGTCAAGATTCACACCAATGGTACATGAACCCAAAGTTGAACACTGTATATATGCACAGCAGAAGAGATATAACAAAATATGCAGGAATAATGCCAGTAAAAAGAAGTAATAAATGCACAAGGAAACTATATATATTCCAGGACCCTGAAAGCCCCATGAAGTTAATGGGTAGCCAGAGGGCATGATATGGTAACACCATGGCAATCACATGGCTGCACTTGACATGTGGTCCGTATATTTCCTGCCTGAGAGTGGTTAGATTGATGCTTTTAAGGCAGTAGGGGATAAATACTGATGAAAAGCCAGGAGCAGGAGCCCAAATTAGAGATCCACACCTGCTACTGATATAGGGAGTGGGACGGGGGCAGGGGTAGTAGAGCTTCCTGTCACAAGTATGAGGTGTGACATGGAAAATCCCACAAGTATGAATAGTGAAGTTTAATTCTAGTAAAGTGTTTTTGCAGGGGCCAAATCCTCAGCATGAAGGATGCTCCCCCACACTACCACTAACTATTAATTGCAGAGGTTAAGGATGTTGTTCCTTGTAGTAGCATGAATATTGTGAGGTACTGCACCTCCAAAACTTAGTACAGCTACTACCCCTATATTCACTGCCATAGTCTTGTAATTACTGGCATCACTGTTATGGTCCTCTTAGTTACAAGATGGAACTAGGAAGTGGATTGCAGTCACTGAAAGGTATTGTGGTGGCAGGTAATGGGATTCAGTCAATGACAGTCTGGAAAGGGAGGCAGCTGTGACACACAGATTGACACTGACAAGAGTGGTGGCCTGGGTCTCAGTCTGCACCCAGGCCAGGTGTGGGAGCAGGTTGCTGCAGACTGACATCATGAATAGATTGGTGTGGAGGTAGGCAAGGGTCTCCAATTGCTGACACCTTTCTGGGAAGGCCAGATTATTGCTGGGTGGGTAAATATGCAAATGGGGCTATTTGATTGTAGAGGGGGGGGGATTGGACCTGATCACCCCATATCATGATGGATCTATGTTAGATTACTGAAATTTGAAATACTCAAAAATCAATGAAGTGAGACAACAACAGTGAAACAGCATAAGACTAAATGTTTAGTTTCTCGAAGTTCAAAATAGTGAAACAGCAGCTGCACAGGTTCCACAGCACTCGCAGCTTCTAAATGGTGATCGCAGTGAGGATCAGGAAATGCACCCTTTTCTTCACTTTAGTATGATCTCTGAGTCGGTATATATAATTTGCTGGGGTATGGGGGGTGCACGGAGCCTTGCCCCCTGCAAAAATGTTAGAGAAGGTGCATTTTTTTTTTGAAACAGCTGTTGTTTCATCGTTTTGAACTTCGTGAAAATACATGTTTGGTCTTATGCTGGTTCGGTGTTGTTGCCTCGCTCCTTTGATTTTTGATTATTTGAAATTTCGGTAATGTAATATAGACCCATCATGACATAGACTGAATCCAATCAGCCCTGTATTATGACATATGACTGGACCCGATCACCCCTGTATCACGATGTATGACTGGACCCAGTCACCCCTGTATCATGACATATGACTGGACCTGATCAATCCTATATCATGACATATGCATTGAGTGTTCCTGCATGTATACATTGTACAGAGTCATGGTTTGGAGCTGATCTGTGTATTGACAGGTTGGGGTGATGCTTTCATAGATTCGAAGATCATTACTAGGCAAAGGGTTTAGGAGACCACTGAGGAGTCTGGTCATCGTGGCCTCAACAAAGCAGTAAATTGAATCAGATGCCTCAGTCCAGGAAAGCAATACTACATACCCCAGGGACAAATTTGTCAATACCTGTCCAGTCACTAAGACTGTCTTTAAATGTGCCTAACACATTGCATTGTTTTACATGTAAAGGTGGCCAGTTTCATAGATAGGGATCATTTGGTAAAGACACCTATCCCACTACCAGCTGCTGTTCATGTTACAATGAAGACTAACATCTTTGGATAGAGAATTCATTGTATTAACAGTCTTCTGGGGGTAAAGGAAGTCAGATAGGATGGGGTTTTATATGGTGCAGAAGGCTGAGTGTAGATCACTTCACCAAAGCTTGTATCGGATGAAGGAAAGTAACAGGCCTTTTACCCTATCACGGTAACCAAATGAGCTGAGTCCTATAACATTTTATTTTTAAAAAGGACTCATTTATACCTTTTGATTTGGGCAAAGAGTTTGGAGTGGTGTATATCAAAAGAGGCATTGTCCTTCTATAAAGGTCATAATGATGGAAAAATATTAGGCATTTTGACTTCCTTTGGCATACACCTTTATCAATTAGTTAAACAAGATAGAATGGATTTCATAATACAGGCAATATGTGATAGCCAAATGATAACTCGTGGTTAACAAAGTGTCTAGATCTTTAAAGACTCTGTCCACTTTAAAGGTGTATCATTTATTTCATGCCCATCAACAGTGACTAATGGAAATGGAATAGTCCAGAATTTGCTGGGGCACTTGTTACATAACCTTTCTGTAATATCAATCAGTGTGTGTGTGTGTGTGTGTGTGTGTGTGTGTGTGTGTGTGTGTGTGTGTGTGTGTATGTGTTTGCCTTTGAATCTGTACTATTTTACATTTATCCTTATGCCTTGTACAGGGATGTGTTAGGGGCTTATGCAAAGCATAAGAAATTCATAAATCCCACATATAGGATTCATGATCTCACTTCTACACAGTATGGTACATCTGACTTTATCATAGGATCATAGGATTATAGGAGGTTACTAGGCTAACAGCCCCATGACCCTTACAAGCCTAGCCAAGTTCAACTCATGGTCCCAATCGTGTCTGATTCAAGCAGACACTAAAATCAGCACCTATTGCTTCTTTCCAAGAGGGACATAGGAGGATCTCCCAGGGTGAATTTCTGGTTACCCATCCAATTGTCCAAATTGCGATGAAATAGGGCTAATGAGGGGATTTGTTTAACATGAATAGCAAGCTTGTCCCAAAGACGGGACAACCTCTGTGAGACAAATCTATCTCTCCAGCAAGTTCTGTTAATGTCACATACCAGGTTAAGATCCTTTGAGTGAGTGGCTTGTGTGCTATTTGACTTGCAAATGTGCAGCATTTACATTAAAGCTGGGTCAAAGATTGCTCTATATATATGCAAGGCACAGATTGCCTCCTAGCAGTCTGTATAACACAGAGTAACGTGACAATGAGTTCAGTCTGTCTGCATAAGACAGATCTTGAAGAACCTGAATTTTCTTTGTAAGGATCCTTTGTAGCCTTTCCAACTGCTGCAGGTGTTTGGAAAGGAACATACCAAAGGGAGTGTTGTAATCAATTATTGGCCTGATGAAGGAAGAGTACAGGGGGTTATAACCTATTTTTTTCTGGAGGCAATGCCCTTACTTATGAGATGAGCAATATAAATTGCCCTTTTTACCACTGTGGAAACATGGTGATCAAAGTTAAGGTCACTGTCATAGGATCGTAGGAAGTTACTACGCTATTGGACCTGAGGCCTTTACAAGCCTAGCCAAGAATTTAGCCCATGTTCTGACAAGTCAGCACCTGATACCCCTGTCCAGCAGGCCCACAGGCAGATTCCAAGGGGTGTATTTTCTGTTCCCCATTCAGTAATCCAGGTTGCGCTTAAAAAGGGTTAATGAGGTACTCTGCTTGATGTGGAGAGGGGGAGTCTATTCCACAGAAGTGGGAGTCTCTGGGACACAAATCTGTCCTGCCAACAAGTCCTATTCATGTCACAGACCAAGTTGAGGTTGAGGATACTCGAGTGGAGCTAGACTTGCAGATATGCAGCAGATTTGCCCTCATCTAGGGCTTTGGTGACTGTCTCAAAGAAGTCCACCTAGTTTAACAGGTATGATCTCCTCTTGCCAAAGCCATACTAGGTGAGGTTGAGTGTTTGGAGATTTCCTATATCTTTGTTGATGGGATCCATGATATTTTGTTGCATAACCTTGCAGATAAGGCTGATCAGACTAATGAGTTTGTAGTTTCCACGGTCCATGCAAAGGGATGACGGTAGCTGTTTTCCATTTCACTGGGATGAAGCCAGTGCTTAGGCTGTGATTGAAAAGCATGCTCAATGTTGATGTTAATTCTTGTTTTAACCATGTAGAACACAGACCAGGATGCTGTCTGGTCCCATAGAGGCTGTGTTTTTGGCCTTGTAGAAGGCGTTTAAGACATGATCTTTGGAGATACTACGTGGGGGACAGGTGTTAGAGATGATTGTGTTGTGCATATGGCAGGGACAGGGGAGTGAAGTTTTCAATGAACCTGTCAGTTATCAGGCTTGCTATATCCACAGGCTTTGTAGATGTAGTACCATTAACTACAAGTTCAGCACAAATTTAGGCCTTATCTTTGAGGTTATGGATGTAATTAAAGACTGCCTTGTGGTTATCCTTAGTTAGAGAAGCTAATTTCAATTCATAGTTAGCTTTGGAAGACTTCACTAGGAATATTATTTGCATGTTTAAGTTGAGAAGGGAGTGTTTCCAGTTTTTGAGACCGTTGCTTCCTACCCTTAGACACCAATTTCTTTCTCCTATTGTATAGCCTATTAATGGCAGCTGTCCACCAAGCAGGTTTGTTTTTCCTTGAAGATCTTACTTTGGTTCTGTCACAAAGGAAGAGTTAATACAATTATACAGGTACTCATATAAAGCATTGGTGTATAACTCAGCATAGGTGTCTGTTATGATATATAAATAAAATATTTTATTATATTAGTTTGTGATTTTTCCGTTCAGTTTCTTGCTGGATATTTATCTCATTACTAAAGAGTTAGGAGGTCAGCTGTTTTACTTTTTAGTGAATGTACAGCCTTAAATACCTAAGTGTATCTACCTGTCCTGCAATACCTATGCAGTGAAGCCTTGCTGTGTACAATATACAGCTCCCTCTAGTCGCTCCTTTGTTGTCAACATCTTTGTCATATCCTTTTCATTTTTGAGCTGTGGCTCCTTCAAATACACGAGGCAATGTAGCTGACAGTGGCAGGGGAATATATATTGATATATATTTATATTTATATTTATATTTATATTTATATTTATATATATATTTATATTTATATTTATATTTATATATTTATATTTATATATATATATATCTATATATACTGCTTCAGTGTTCCTGCTGCTTTCTAGGTAATGAACCTTTAGCAATTCTTTCAAAAGGATGAACATTTTAGTTGTTTGGTGAACTTGTTTTTCATTCTTCTTTAACTGTGTAAGGTCCTTTGTGCATAACTGCTTGTTTTGATATACAGGATTATGGTATTTAATAGGCCTGAAGCTCTACTCAGAATTCTGTAGTGTTTTAGTGGATGCGGTTAATCAGAACTGGTTAGCTGACTATAGCAGGGTGAGTCTCGCTCCATTAAGCTAAAGTTTAAAACATGATTTAAAAAAGAATGACCTGGAAAATAGGACTATGAAAATGTTGTTGAGAAGGCCTTTTACTTTAACTACGGAGTTAAACTACCGCATAAAGTGAAGAGGGCATAATGAACATCTCCTATAATCTTTTATTCTGTTTTATAGTCTATGTGACAGAATGTAAAAGGTACGTCAGCTTAAGGAAAGATGTACCACCGTGATATCACAATGATGGCAAGGAAATGACTGAGGAAAGTCTTTTGGTCTGAGTCACGTTTGGAAATTTGGAGATTACCATTTCAGCGTTTGCCTGAGATGCACAGAATGATGCTGTTTGCAGATTACTTAACCTTTCAGAACTTTGCATGACTTATCTCTGAAAATAAGGACAAGCAGAACAAGCAAAATCCAACGGTAAAGAAGCTACTCCTAGTCAGACTATCTTTGGAAAATAAAACAGGAATCAAAATAAATATAAATGCACGTTTTAAAAACAGAAACAGCTTCAGTACTGAGCTGGAATTAAATGCCTACATAAACATTTTTGTAAAATAACGCCATCTAATTTTAGTGCTTTTTTATCAGGGGAATGTGATTTCTGACTAGTCATCCCAGTGATGGCAACTTTTCACTAATTATCCAGAATTTTGTTCTGCTATAAAATGGTAGCTTACTGGATCACATAAATGTGAATTTTCATGCCAAAATGATTTTCAATCTTCCGGTCTTACTGTGAGTTTAGCTTTCTGGTTAATATGGAATAATTATGGAAATTCAAATGTTTAAGTATTAAATGAGGTAGAGGCCTTTTTTTTTTTTTTTCTTACAGCAATGCAGAGTAAAAACAGACACTGTAGAAAATTCTCCATGATTTGACTTCTTTAACAAACTACAAAAAGATGAAGAAATTTTTAAATGCTGGGTAAGAAGGACATACCCTTCGCCAGAGACAATCAGTGCTGTACTACTGAAAGACAAGAAAATTCTGACACTGGAGAATAAAACTCCGGTCTAGTTAGATAGAAACAGAAACAGGTGTACAGCAGCTGTCTCCTGACACTTTAAAAGGAGGACATTTGTCATAATTTCCTGCTGAAAACATTCACAGACTCCCATCAAGGGTTAACCAGTAGAATTTAGAGATTATTTGATAGCAATCAATCCAGAACTGATTTTATAATAATAGCAATAATTATCGTTATGTCAGAAACATGAACATAAGACTCCAGTCAGCAAATCTACCATTGTCACATGACCCTTTTGCAGCATTTCCAGAGAAGGAGGGAGCTAGACAAGAAAGCAGATGTATAGCTCTGAAGTAGAATAGAATAGCACAGAAACCTCCCACAAACTTAAGATGACAGTACAAAATAGGAAAAAAGCATCAGTCATGGGCAGCAAAAAATATGTAAATTATAAAAAAAATGGTTTCCGAGTATGATTTACTGTCTTTCTTCATTTGTCAGAGTAAATACTCAAATATACAGCATGGTGTGACCTGCACATATTACCCTTATTCCAGACCTGTAATACTATTACATACATCTGTACTATATGATTGGACATATGCTAAATCTCCACACCCTAAAATATCTCGTTTTGCTTTGAAGTACTGTTGAAATGGATCATTGGGGCTCTTTTTACCTATTTATAAAAAATATATTATTTGTCTGGGGTAGGTTGTCAAGCATCAGATCCTCACTTTCACGTTACTGTGAGTAGGCCATTTTTGGAATGATAGTTACCTGAGTAGGTCAGAATTGGTAGTCCATAAGGAACCTCTGGCCCACCTGGCCTGCTCATGGTGAGTTGAAAATCCCTGTTATTTTTATTTTATTTTTCTGTGAAACTGAACAGGGATGTCAAGCAGACCACAGGAGACCTGGTATAGAATGCAATAGATATATTAATCCATACAAACTACAAGCCTAAAGATCTATGCATAAGTTACAACAGGTCAAGACAAGTTTTGCTGTTTAGGAGATCCCCCCCAGTAATGCGACATCTGCAAAGAAAAGTACTCATTATGCTGCACTTACCGTTTGTCATCTGTAAACACAGGGCCATGATAGAGAAACAGATGTTATTTTTCTTTTTTGCTTATGCACAGATATTATGTAGCATAATGTGTAATGTTTAATACACTGTGCCTTCATTGCTATATGCTACTTTAGTGAGTTTACTATGCTTGAAAGACTGGACTAAGACACAAGGTGCTTGGAAAAATGTTCCTTGGCTTAGAGCCATGAACTGTAAATATGATGTGGCTCTAAGAGAGAAGTTTGCTGTGATATTAGTTTAAGGTTGCTCATGCACTAGGGGTGTCAGAGGCTTGCTCCCCACATAAAAAGCTTTGTCAGCGATTCATTAATGCAGTCAAGCTCTGTTGTTCAGCAGTTACTGAAAAGTTACTCAGTTTCATGAACCATATCAATGATAGCTGGAAGTGGGTTAAAGTAATCTAGTCAGTGTCAGGCTTAGCACCAGTAGTGTACATCCCTTTGATGCTGGATATCAGAAGGCTGTGGGTTCTACTCCCGCTCCATGTACTTGGATTCATTTCTATTACTGATACTTCAGTGTGGCATAAGGGAGGGCGGCACCCCTTAGTGTGCTATCGTTAATATAAGATGTTAAACAAAGTAGGTTAGATGTAAAAGTTCCCTTTGGAGTTATTTAAAAGAGAAGAGGAATTTCCCAAGTTCCATGGCCAGATTTCCTAGAGTCAGTATGAATACCACCTTAGGTCTTCCTTGAAAATAAGCTATAGCCATCGTAGGACTAACCCACTCAAAAAAAATAAATAAATAAATGAAAATTCTTGGAGCTTTTCTCCCCATGCCTATTCTGAAAATAGGCTTCATAGCCCAGTCAGACACTACTGGTAAACAAATTTAAAATAAATAAATAAAAAATACAATATCTGAATTTCAGCAATATATAGTAAGGTACAGGAGATAAGTGTAGCTCTCAAATTAATTAGAAGCCATTTCCATGTAGTCAGAGTTATACAGCGATGCTCCCTTCTAGAAGAAAACTACTAATAATACTTGTTTGTAACCATGTAGGCCCACTGGACACATAGACCGTTCTCATGGGCAAAACAGCAGCAATGTTTGATTTGGTGACTTTTATTCTACATCTGGTGGTAGCAAAACTTGTTCAGATGACTAACAACTTTGGGCTTAAGCACCCCTTCCCAAATGCAGACCTGACTTCCTTAGTAAACAAATGAGAGACTGTGTAGCAAATGGAAGTAAAGAAATAGTTCCAAACCTTCAGATACTCTTGCTGATAACAGAGCAGGAGTAAGGTCCATAGGAATCCAGTTTTGTGCTAAGTGGTCAAGGGGAAGATGGCAGAAGCTCCTTTTTTTCTTTTCTTGGGGTTCTTGTCACAAGAATCTGCTCATCAGTTGCATCCTTTTGCTCCTTATCAGTACTGTGCTTGGACCTCTCTGGTATTTGTCCAGTTTGTGCCTCATGAGCTAGAGCTGGGCAAGTATGTAAATTCTTTGTGTAGATGTCCAGGAATATAGGCGCAGTGGACAGTAAGGTGACCTAGTGTGGCACCATCTTGTCAGCTGCAAAGGACTTCTTATTATGCCCTAACCACGGTCAATCCCATCACCTAGTGTCCAGTAAAGTACTGCATGGTTTTTACTGCGGGATTAGGATCCCCGGTCACCACAGAAGAATTGTAGACCTGCACCGGCTAGATGAGCTGGAAAAAAGTGGCACTCAGTCCATCCTTCTACCTAAATCTTTAACTGGATCTGCTATTCAAACCCATCTCACCATGCCACAGTGAGGGCTTCTTCTTTCTGTGCCCTGGAGCCAGCCAACACATACTCCATAACTTTAAAGGAAAACATTTTTTCTTCTCATGCCCCAAGATGTTTGTGCTGCTTGTTTTGCATTTGCAGAGTCACACCATCCAAGTTTGCTAAAGATTTGGGCTGCGCAGCGAGGTTTATAAGGGCCCTGGTGGGTGGGCTGCGCAGCGAGATTTATAAGGGCACTGGTGGGTGGGCTCCGCAGCGAGGTTTATAAGGGCGCTGGTGGGTGGGCTGCGCAGCAAGGTTTATAAGGGCCCTGGTAGGTGGGCTGCACAACAAGGTTTATAAGGGCCCTGGTGGGTGGGCTGCGCAGTGAGGTTTATAAGGGCCCTGGTGGTCATTAGCCTATGAACATATGAACCTAAAAGATGAACATGGGTCATTCCGGTGTTTTTTCTTTGAGTCATGTTTTCTTTTTTCATTTTCGTCTCTTGCTATCATGTCATTTTCTTACTTTTTTGTGCTGCCCTATCACTTTTGATCCTGAAAACCACATTATTTACAGCTTATGTATTTTTATAATATAAGTTTTGACATTATATCGTAGGTAGGGGGCTCTGATATCTTCTGGGGCTGTTGACAACAGCCTCACCAGCACGAGTTCATCATCCAGTCCCTCTCTCCAAAGATAGGCAAACAGGCAAGGTGTTGTCATTCCTTTCCCATTCTACCCCACCAACTCCAGGTCCAGTAGGTGCTTAGGCCACTAATCAAACTGGGGTCAGCAGGCTCATTATTAGGAAGTTGTCTCTGTGTGCCAGTAAAGCTGGCTACTATCAGAATTCTGGGTTATCTGAGTTTAAGTCTTAGTGAAGGTACCGTCTTGTTTCACTCAGAATTCCTTCTCGTCCCTCCCCCCTGTATGCTCACCGTATAGCTTATAAACTCTTAAAGGCACAAGGTGGTGAAACAGTGCATAGTGGATGATGTTTTTTTCTTGTTTCACTGAAGTTGTTATGTGCGTACTGATGCCCTCTGGTGTTGCAAGAGTAAATTACACTGGTAGAGAAGAACATGGGCTAGGGTTGCCCCAGTTGTGTTTTTTGCAGAGTCATGCATTAGGGGATTTACAATGCTGTGTGTGTTTCTGCTGCGGTGCTGGAATAACATTCTTAAGCTTGAAATCATTGCAATGTGTGCACATTTCTCGAGCAAAGGTCTAAAGTCCACAAAACAACTCCTCCGGTCTTCAGCAGCTTTTTCAAGACACAATGAAAGAGCACACAACTGAAACTGAAAAACACATCTCTAATATGGGCCCTCGGCAAAGCGAGTTGCATCAGCTCCAACCTGCAAACAAACTGCACTGGAAAAGGATCTTTCTTTCATGTGGAAATTAATAGAACAGCCTAACTGCTGAAAACATTTTAGCATGCCAGTTCTATACACTCTAATATATTTCTTCTGTGCTGTTTATTAGGCACGACGTTTCATTCTTTTTTTCATAAAAGGAATGCGGTCATGCAAGAACACCTTTCTTCCTGTAATCATTGCATTTTCCTTTTGACAGAGAGCTCAGTCTGAGTCACTGTCCATGGCAGTCACTTATCCTATCAATGAGGCAGAGCTGTAACAACCCGATTATCTCTGTCTCACAATGAGTGGACTCACAGTACTAGGGTTTCTGGGGGGGGCAGGGGAACCTTTGTGTAAACTGTAAAAGTCAGTAATGCAATTGTCCATTATGCTGGATTTGCACTCTCAGCAGATACTTTCAATTATTCCTGCCTGACATGTTTCCTATTGTACAGCCCAGCTGCAAGTTCAAATCCCTGAATACCCCATGATAATGTGAATGCAGTTAACAGAGAGATCAGCATACCTCCAGTGCTTAAACTGCACGCCTGTGTGTGATGGTGTGCTAGTTTCCTTAAAAGGCCCATCAGCTCTTGCACAGATCACAAGATGGTAGACATTCTTTAGGAGGTATACTTTTTTTCTCCTCATCTCCATCAGCCTATCAGATGGGTGACATTCAAATCTTATTCATTGATTGTTTATCAGTATTAATACAGCAGCATCATAAATCAAAATGTATGCAACATGATTTCTCGTCAGAATAAGAGCAGAAATAGTAGAATCTTGTTGCACTGCACAAATACTGGCCTTATGGCTCTTTGTGGATTATAGTGTTAAAGTGAATCTTAAACTACTGTGAATGTGCCTTGTGCTATCGCATTTTAACTGAGCATGTACCACAATGCTATGCCCTCACACTGCCTCTGGTTCTTGGGTTCTGACTCATTTTTCAAAAATTAATGATTCGGACATAATTTGAAAACCATTTTATGGCTCATTAACATTACATTGCCTGGACAGGACTGTGTTTCCCTTAGTTTGCTTGGAATGGATTTTTCTCGGTTATAGCAACATGGCATTACTTTGCTACCTAGCGCCATAAAGTGGCTGCACCTGAGCCATGTTCAGGAAGCTTAATGAATAGGGTACTGCTGTATTTCATAAATCAAAGATTGGTGTATCCTCAACCAGAGGGATGCACTTCATAGTTGCATTAGCAAGTTCTCTCTCATATTTCCAGCTTTCTATCTTGGACTGCTGAACAAGAAATTAACTTGGCTGAAGTGCAATACATAAATATATAAAAATACTCCAATTACGATTCTCTAACTGTATTACCCCGACGGTGCTAATATCATTATTTATTAATAATGTCTTAATTCAAAGTTGGATACTTTATCATTTGAAGATCTGAGTGACAGAATTAGTGCATTAACAGAGCATTGCATGCGTAGCAGTTTTTCTTCCAAAAGGAAACTTCTCTGCTTTGCTTATTAAGACACTTTCCGTAGTGCTACAGTAATGTTCATTAAATTCTCCCACTGACTGCTTGGTTGTTGTTCAAGTGAAAGGACAAACTGGGTTCAGAAATAATGCCTGTCTTTCTTACTGAGGCAATATTTTAATATCTTAGTGAAGAGATTTTTTTTTATTTGTTTTGTCAGATTATATAGCATGTTGAGCCAGAATTCATGAAGTTTTTGGGCAATGCTACAGTTAAATCTTCATGGGATGCAGGCACTTTACTATGGGTCTTACAGATTTGTCAGCTCAGCATTTGTACTGTTAACAGAATACACGTGCACACACACACACACACACACACACACACACACACACACACACACACACACACACACACACACACACACACACACACACACACACACACACACACACACACACACACACACACACACACACACACACACACACAGAGTTGGACCAGTGGTTTCAGCAGCTATTTACTTGTACTAGTTACCCAACAAAGACTTACCCCCAAGGACACATGTACATGTGTGCAGGTTCAATACTAGTACCTTCATACACAGTCCTAGCATTCCCCTGGAGGAGTCAACAGTATTAATATCCACAACCCTGTCCAATGACTGAATGAAAAAAAACAGCTACAGTAAAGCTAGAAACTTTGAGATGACATCCACAAATTATAGAAAATAGAAAACATTATATTTGAAGTAGTTATGCATTCTTAAGTTTTTTTTTTTGGGGGGGGGTGTGATCAGTAAGCATGGCATTGATGACCTTGTCAGAAAATCTGTTCATATTGTGACACACTCCTACCTGGCTGTTACTCTCTCTATATATTAAGTAAGGTCTTTAAGGGAGCCACCCTGTGGCAGAAGGGGATAATCATTTGCACATTCTTGCTTTTTAAGTTTGATTGCTTTTCTGTCATTAAATGTATACATATGCTTTACTGTGGTCCCGTGATGTCAACTAGTAAGGAAGATGTTACTAATTAAATGAATTACTATTCTCAGGTGGGTCTGCAGTAAATAAAGCCTCTTGTTTTTGCTTTAAATTAAATTATACAACAGGAATTTTAAGCTACTAATATCCCAAAGGATAATAGCGGGCACAGTGTGTATTATGTTCTCTTGGCTAAGATTCTGTAATGAGAAAGAAATACAAAGCTGTACTTTTCACATAACTGAAGCAGAACAAAACACTTCAAAGAACCCAAGGATTAGATAGTCAGTATGTAAAACCACTTTCCAGTTCCTCTATACAAACATATGACTGTGATGTTTCAGAATGAAGACCTTCGGGCCCCCTGGTTTGCAAAGATATCTCAGTTATCACTTAACCCACAGTAGGTACTTTACGCTTCCACATCCTTTTTTTTATTTGCTACAGATATTTTTAACCCTCACTCGGGAAATGCTCCACACTTTTTCTGGCAATTCTTTCCAAAGCCTTATTACCCTTTTCTTAAAGTGACATTTCTTCATTATGGTCTCCAACATTTACATCCTTACCCCCTGTGCTTGTATTCTCCCTTGACATTCTTCTTGCTTCTGTGTGTTGCCCAAGTGTCCCCATGTGGTATAATACATATACTCCATGGGAGGATATTAGTACAGCTCCAAACTTGAAGTCATCAGCATATTTTGATAACCAACAATGTGCGGCATTGGAAATGGACAAAAAAAAAATAATTAAAAAAATAGGACCAGGGGCAGAGCCCTGGAGGACACCTTAATTTGCCAGTTTCCAACAAGAAAATCTACCCACAACCATGATCCTTTGTGTCTTTGTGTGAAAACAGTTATTAATCCATTTAATTATGTAAGAATTTGTACTGTGACTCATAAAACTGGATATTATGCCACTGTGAGGGAAACACTTTTGCTTTGTTCTGCCAAACTAATGGTAATATAAAAATTAGTTTGCATAGCTATGCTTGGTTTGCTAGGAACAAATCTGTGGTGATATATATCAGCAAGAATGCTATGTTTATTCTGTTTTTCCTTACACTTACTAAACCATTCTCAAAACATTTGCCTAGGATTAGAGTAGGCTGATATGTCTAAATATTCACAGTACTTTCTGTGGTCCCACCCTTATGGACTCAAAGCAGGGAGGATTATCAGATCATAGGATCATAGGAAGTTACTAGGCTATTGGCATTGAGGCCCTTATAAGCCTAGCCAAGAGTTTAGCCCATATTTAGACAAGTCATCACCTGATGTGCCTGTCTAGCAGGAACACAGGTAGAATCCCAGGGAGGTATTTTCTGTTTCCCATCCAGTTATCCAGGTTGCACTTAAAACGGGGAAAAGAGGTACTCTGCTTTACATGGAGAGAGAGTCTATTCCACAGATGGCAGAGTTTCTGGGACACAAATCTCTCCCGCCAAGAAGTCCTATTGATGTCACAGACCAGGTTGAGGCCACGCATGTGGGTTATTCAAGTGGAGCTTGACTTACAGATATGCAACAGTCTCATGAAGATGTGGTCCAAGATCACCTTGTATGCCAGACAGAGGTCATCTCTGAGCAGTCTGTGTGAAACTGAGTAGAGGGAAATAGGGCTTTTAGCCTATCTGTGTATGGTAGATTTCTGAGGCCCTGGATTCACCTGCTGGGGAAGTCTCTGGTCTTTTCAGCTGCTGCATGTGCTTTGTGAGGTACATGCCGAATGAGGCATTGTACTCAATAATGGGCCTTATAAGGGAGGAATACAGGGATGTTATGACCTCCTTGTCCCTGAATGAGATACCCTTAGTTATGAGGTGGGCCATGTAGAAAGCTTTCCGTACAACGGAAGCAACATGGTGGTCAAAAGTCAGGTTACTATCAACCTGGGTGCCCAAATCCCTCACAACTGATTGACTGCTTAGGATGTTGTTATTAATATTATAATTTGTGGGGACATCACTCTCCCCAAAGGGATGATGATGCATTTTTTGGTATTCAGTTTGAGCCCATGTTTCAGGGTGGTTTCCAGTCCTCAGGAACATATCCCTGTGATACTAATACACTGAAAACTATAAACAATGCCTCGATTAGTATGTCGCATAATATGTTAAAGAACCATTTACATTATCTGGACTCACTGAACCTGAACTGTCAACTTTAAGAGGAGCTCACATGATAATATCCTTATCTATGATAAAATAACTAGCCCTCGTTATATCTGTGTGATGACAATGACTAGAATGCATCGAATTATCAGGGATATGCTTAGAAAATAATCATTAACATTTCCACTGTTTTCCTCACAGACCAAAAGCAGTTCTAGCCAAGCACTAATGAGCTCAGTAGAGTAGGATCATAAAATTGGGAGTCGATACACCTGTAGCCAGACGTCTTGTTCTGGTATTCTATACAAACTGAATTCTGTGATTCTGTGATGTGTACAATTACCTCTCATTTCCTGGAATCAGTTTTTTCACTATTGTGTATGATCTATCAGTTTCTAGATATACTGAAACAGTACCGGTGTTTGTATTCACTATTGTGCACTATCACCTCACAGATCCTGAAACAAATGGATTCACTGTTATTGTATATAACACCTCAAACTTTCTTTTTTTTTCAAAACAGGTTTATTGTTTTAACATATAAGAGAAATATCATAACAATTTTATACAAGTAATTAAAAATAGGTATTATTATAATATTCAACAAAACAACTAAAGTATTTACAAAGACATCCACTACAATCAGATCAATTAATTAAACTAAAATACCATGCTATTGAAATTTAAATTTTTTTAACAAATTTTGTAAATTATCCCATACAATATAATAAGATGTTTTTCTATTTGTTCTTGTCCTAATTGTGTTTATTTCCATATGGCACACTATATTCATAACATTTTAAATTCATTGAACGAAGGAGGTGTATCTGAAATCCAATTTTTAGTTATTATTTTCCTAGCCACTGCTAGAATAGACCATAACAAGGGAAGCTTAACCTTTTTAACACTTTGAGGTACAGGTGTGTTGAATAATATAAGAGATTTAGAAATAATGAAATTATCTGTAAAAAGAGCCTGCAAAAATTCATTAATTGACTTCCAGTATTCTTTCAATTGTATACAGTCATAAAACATATGAGCCCAGTCAGCATTAATTTCTACATTACATCTCTTACATAAATTATCTTTATTATTTATTTTATTCATCATCAAAGGTGTATAAAAAGATCTATGTAAAAATTTCCATGTATAAAGTCTCCAGACAATGGAAGACGTAGTTCTATAAGCAGATTCCAATATATATTGTTTATCTTGTTGATTTGGTGGGTCCCCATTAATAGAAGTGAAATAATTCCAGTATGAATCTACACTGTAAAAGTTTCTTGTCTGATAATTTTATGTATGTATGAAAGTTTACCTTTATCAGAAACTTTATGTTGTAATTTTAATATCAAGTAATCAATCAGTGTTGGAATAGATTCTTTAACTGTTATAGACATTAGATCTATTTTATTAATGAGATGTTGTCTAAAGGTCTGAACCTCTAACCAGCAAGTTTCTCTTAGATCAAATTCTTGTTTTAAGAAATCTAGATTTTTAACTTTATTATCAGATATCAACTGATACCAGTACTTTAGATCATTATCTATAGCTAAATGAGTTCCTTCAGAAGTAGATGACAAAAGCATACCCTGAGTATACATTATAGGAATACAATAAAATTCCATTCCCTATACTTAGGGTGCATGAATATAAAGTTACGATAACTAATAATAATATTTAATGGGTAACAAACCATATATTTAGGTGTAATAGGTGAAGTACAAAATTCCTTTAGTAACCATAACATGGAGTTATTTACAATCATATTTTTATGTGTTAAGGAGATTTTCATGAAGTGCATACTAATTAGCTCCCAATAATCTTTCCATTTTGACATATGACTGATCTATTAGTAAAGTAATAACTTTTACAATAGAAGAGATAGTATATAAATTAAAGTCTGGAAAAGAAATACCCCCTTGAGACCAGCTATTAGTATGTTTCTTTAATGCAATCCTAGGTCTATTAGGTGCCCATAGGAAATTTAACATTAGTGTATTCAGTTTCTTGATAATTATTTTTGTAGGTGGAAGTATTATTGATTGTATTAAGTATAAAATCTTGGGGAATATTATCATTTTAATAATTGTAAGTCTCTCCTCCATAGTAAAAAACATATTATTCCAGGTATTAAAAAGATTTTGTATATTAAGAAAACAAACACCTCAAACTTTCTGAAACCTGATTATTCACTGCTGTGTACGATCTATCAGTTTCTAGAGTATAGTAAAACAGTACAAGTGTTTGTATTCACTACTGGGCACTACTGCCTCACAGATCCTGAAACATGTGGATTCACTATTACTATATACGTCACCTCATAGTTTCTGGAACCTGTTTATTCACTCCTGCATAGAGTCACCTCTTTTCATCTGGAACCTGCTAATCCGAGTCAGGTTGACTGTATGGAATCTCGCTACTTCAAAGTTGGGCCAACAATCTGAATATTTTGAATACAGAACTAATTTAACAATGCAGTGTTTGAAATCACCTAAACCTCAAATCCTAGAAATGTGGAACATATTGCAAGCAACAAGGAAAGCCAAGATCTATTTTAAAATCAATTTTTAAGCCGCTCTGCAGTCCATAACTCCCACAAGTCTGAGATCGCTAAACCTTAGGGAAAGGATATCATATTTCCTCTTTGCAGTTGCCTTACAATCTGGGAGTTATATTTAAATATTCAGGGGATGTGGGTATACAGTAGGCTTCCACTCTTGCAAAAACAATGGTTTTGTATTTTATTCTAAATAACATACATTGCATAGTGCTCCTAGCATTTTACTTAATTTACTGTGTTTGAAATTGCGCTTCATTACACATCTGTAGTTGGTAAGTTGTAATCTAATGCAGTGAGTTTTGCACCAATTGTTTTCCAGTCTCTCCATTTTAAGGGTTTCAGAACAAGATTTCTATCTTCAGTAAGGTCTTATTTCTATAAACCTTTAAACATGCCTTGGTTCTATCACACATATCCACTTTTAAGGACATAGAAAATTTCTGTATAAGTGCTGCTTTGTGTATAGTTTCCCATGTAGGCCACAGAGCCTATGGTTTTGCTGACATGTGCGCTGTCTATTCTCACAATTTGGAACACATTTGGAAGGCAGTGAGTGGGACTCCAGCAGTAACAACTTTTGTCACATGTTCGTGAAACATATTGTATATATCAAATACCAGGCCATTAAATATCATACATATGTAATGCACTATAGATGCTAATGCAGTGATCTATGAATAATTATGAATGCCACTTTTTGATTCTCATATTAATTTTACTTGAAAACTCTAACTGAGCGACTACAGCTCAAAGGTCCTATAATTATGGTCATTCAAAATACCCTGCACAGTTAGCTCAAATTTAAATTAAAATATATACCCCGATAAGTAGGTAGTTAGGACTTCCAGGGAGCATGCATGGTACAGTGCCTTTTTTTGTGTTTTAATATGCTCTAAATCATTCATCAGACAGACAAATTTTTATATAGCTGGTAAAATAATTTGGGAAAAAAAATCAAAACCCATTGACTTAAACAGGGAACTTTTTCTGAGTATTTGCTAACTTAAGTCAAACCTTTAGGATGAAGCATCGAGACATTTAAAATGTAGTGGTTTTAGCTACCACATTTTCTCTGAAATTTAACAGCAAGTTTTCCAGAGAAAAATAGGCATGTGCTAAAGAAATGTGGTTAATTGTATACTGCTTCACAATATTATTATGCATATTGTTTCCATATGTGAGGCTGTTAGGAATGTTACTACTTGACTGTGTTTGGGGAGTACATTTTTGCCGCTGAAGACCTTTTTGGGGAGGTAAAAATAAAGTATTTTTTTAATTATCTCCGTTTTGCGTTTGTGACCCAGATTAACAACATTTACAGAACTGAAACAGTGCAGTGCCTATATCCTAGATGCTGGGGTAAATGATAAATTGTCCTCTGTGAGCTGTGATCTGTGCTCTACAACATTTATAGAACTGAAGCAGTGCAGTGCCTAAATCCTAGATGCTGGGGTAAATGATAAATTGTCCTCTGTGAGCTGTGATCTGTGCTCTACAACATTTACAGAACTGAAACAGTGCAGTGCCTATATCCTAGATGCTGGGGTAAATGATAAATTGTCCTCTGTGAGCTTTGATCTGTGCTCTACAACATTTACAGAACTGAAACAGTGCAGTGCCTAAATCCTAGATGCTGGGGTAAATGATAAATTGTCCTCTGTGAGCTATGATCTGTGCTCTACAACATTTACAGAACTGAAACAGTGCAGTGCCTATATCCTAGATGCTGGGGTAAATGATAAATTGTCCTCTGTGAGCTTTGATCTGTGCTCTACAACATTTACAGAACTGAAACAGTGCAGTGCCTATATCCTAGATGCTGGGGTAAACGATAAATTGTCCTCTGTGAGCTGTGATCTGTGCTCTACAACATTTACAGAACTGAAACAGTGCAGTGCCTATATCCTAGATGCTGGGGTAAATGATAAATTGTCCTCTGTGAGCTTTGATCTGTGCTCTACAACATTTACAGAACTGAAACATTGCAGTGCCTATATCCTAGATGCTGGGGTAAATGATAAATTGTCCTCTGTGAGCTTTGATCTGTGCTCTACAACATTTACAGAACTGAAACAGTGCAGTGCCTATATCCTAGATGCTGGGGTAAATGATAAATTGTCCTCAGTGAGCTTTGATCTGTGCTCTACAACATTTACAGAACTGAAACAGTGCAGTGCTTATATCCTAGATGCTGGGGTAAATGATAAATTGTCCTCTGTGAGCTGTGATCTGTGCTCTACAACATTTACAGAACTGAAACAGTGCAGTGCCTATATCCTAGATGCTGGGGTAAATGATAAATTGTCCTCTGTGAGCTTTGATCTGTGCTCTACAACATTTACAGAACTGAAACAGTGCAGTGCCTATATCCTAGATGCTGGGGTAAATGATAAATTGTCCTCTGTGAGCTGTGATCTGTGCTCTACATTTACAGAACTGAAACAGTGCAGTGCCTATATCCTAGATGCTGGGGTAAATGATAAATTGTCCTCTGTGAGCTTTGATCTGTGCTCTACAACATTTACAGAACTGAAACAGTGCAGTGCCTATATCCTAGATGCTGGGGTAAATGATAAATTGTCCTCTGTGAGCTTTGATCTGTGCTCTACAACATTTACAGAACTGAAACAGTGCAGTGCCTATATCCTAGATGCTGGGGTAAATGATAAATTGTCCTCTGTGAGCTATGAGCTGTGCTCTACAACATTTGCAGAACTGAAGCAGTGCAGTGCCTATATCCTAGATGCTGGGGTAAATGATAAATTGTCCTCTGTGAGCTGTGATCTGTGCTCTACAACATTTACAGAACTGAAGCAGTGCAGTGCCTATATCCTAGATGCTGGGTAAATGATAAATTGTCCTCTGTGAGCTGTGATCTGTGCTCTACAACATTTACAGAACTGAAGCAGTGCAGTGCCTATATCCTAGATGCTGGGGTAAATGATAAATTGTCCTCTGTGAGCTTTCAGCTGTGCTCTACAACATTTACAGAACTGAAACAGTGCAGTGCCTATATCCTAGATGCTGGGGTAAATGATAAATTGTCCTCTGTGAGCTTTGATCTGTGCTCTACAACATTTACAGAACTGAAACAGTGCAGTGCCTAGATCCTAGATGCTGGGGTAAATGATAAACTGTCCTCTGTGAGCTTTGATCTGTGCTCTACAACATTTACAGAACTGAAACAGTGCAGTGCCTATATCCTAGATGCTGGGGTAAATGATAAATTGTCCTCTGTGAACTTTGATCTGTGCTCTACAACATTTATAGAACTGAAACAGTGCAGTGCCTATATCCTAGATGCTGGGGTAAATGATAAATTGTCCTCTGTGAGCTGTGATCTGTGCTCTACAACATACAGAACTGAAACAGTGCAGTGCCTATATCCTAGATGCTGGGGTAAATGATAAATTGTCCTCTGTGAGCTGTGATCTGTGCTCTACAACATTTACAGAACTGAAACAGTGCAGTGCCTATATCCTAGATGCTGGGGTAAATGATAAATTGTCCTCTGTGAGCTGTGATCTGTGCTCTACAACATTTACAGAACTGAAACAGTGCAGTGCCTATATCCTAGATGCTGGGGTAAATGATAAATTGTCCTCTGTGAGCTGTGATCTGTGCTCTACAACATACAGAACTGAAACAGTGCAGTGCCTATATCCTAGATGCTGGGGTAAATGATAAATTGTCCTCTGTGAGCTTTGATCTGTGCTCTACAACATTTACAGAACTGAAACAGTGCAGTGCCTATATCCTAGATGCTGGGGTAAATGATAAATTGTCCTCTGTGAGCTTTGATCTGTGCTCTACAACATTTACAGAACTGAAGCAGTGCAGTGCCTATATCCTAGATGCTAGGGTAAATGATAAATTGTCCTCTGTGAGCAGTGATCTGTGCTCTACAACATTTACAGAACTGAAACAGTGCAGTGCCTATATCCTAGATGCTGGGGTAAATGATAAATTGTCCTCTGTGAGCTTTGATCTGTGCTCTACAACATTTGCAGAACTGAAGCAGTGCAGTGCCTATATCCTAGATGCTGGGGTAAATGATAAATTGTCCTCTGTGAGCTTTGATCTGTGCTCTACAACATTTATAGAACTGAAACAGTGCAGTGCCTATATCCTAGATGCTGGGGTAAATGATAAATTGTCCTCTGTGAGCTTTGATCTGTGCTCTACAACATTTGCAGAACTGAAGCAGTGCAGTGCCTATATCCTAGATGCTGGGGTAAATGATAAATTGTCCTCTGTGAGCTTTGAGCTGTGCTCTTGGTTTCAGGCATGTTCAGTTATTTTTCATTTGGCATTAACTAAATACCTTTGAACTGTTACCTGCCCATTCTGAACATAACCATCAGAGTTTAGTAAATGTTACAGAAAATCAGATACGTGTTTAAAAGGTTAGGATTCACACCGTGGGGACTCTCCCAGTAAGCATCTTTGAAAAGGTTACAGGAGCTGTGGACATTGGCCATTCTGCGGACACTGCTTATCTCAAACTTGCTGAGTCATTTAACACTAACCCCCCTCCCCCCATGCTGGTATTATTAAAATAATTATACAAACTTAATATAAGCTCATACATTGTCTGCTGGATTACAAATTTGCTATATGGCAGATCCCAAGTTAAGAAATTTGCTGGTTCCCTCTTTTAAAAAAAAGAAGTTATAACCTCCCTGTACTCTTCCCTCATTAGGTCAATAATTGAGTAAAATGCCCCTTTTGGTATATACCTTTCCAAGCACCTGCAGCAATTGGAGGGACCACAGAGGTTCCTCACAAGGAAGACTCAAGATCTTCAGCATCTGTCCTATGTGGATTGTCTGAAATCACTGTCACTTTATTCTGTTTCAAACAGACTGCCCTGAGGCGATCTTTGCCTTGCATACAAGGGAATCTCTGACCCTGCTTTATTGGAAATGCTTCCATCTCTGTAAGTCAAATGGTACACAGGTTACTCACTGTAAGGACCTTAACCTGGTATGTGACATTAATAGAACCTGCTGGAGGGACGGATTTATCTCCTAGAGGTTACCATGCCTTTGGAACAGACTCCCACTTCATGTCAAGCTGAGCACCTCATTGGCCCTGTTCAAGCTCAGTCTGGATATTTGGATGGGGGGCAATAGGTGCTGATCATGGAAATAAGGGTAGAACTTGGCTAGGCTTGTAAGATTCCTAAGGCCATTAGCCTAGTAACTTCCTATGATTGATCCTATGATCCTGTGAATGTAAAATTTCATTACACGAGTGTCTCAGAGATCATTTCTGGGCCCTCTCCTGTTTGGCATTCATTTTGCAGACATCCAAACCAATATCCCAAAAGTGCAGTTGACCAAGCTTGTTGATGACTGCAAACTGGGCACTGCTATCTGCTCATCCACTGAAACAAAAGAGCTCTGGCCAGGGCTGGAATATGCACACACATGGTGTATTCATGAACAAGTCTCAAGCTAAATGAAAAACAAGTGCAGCAAAGTGGTGTTTGGCAGGAAGGTTGTTCCCACCTCATACGTTATAAATGGTACTCCACATCAGACAGATACAGTCATAAGTGATGTAGGTACTTATGTGGACAACTCTCTATCTGTCATTCAGTCGTCATGGTTTCCTCTTTACTTAGGATGTTACTTGTTTTGTTTCAGTGTGGTTCACACAGTTATGACATTTTCACATAGTCTATCTCCTTATTTCAATAAGGCAGCTTGTATATAGTTCTTCAATATCAGCATCTATCTCACTGTGCACGTACAGTCCCTATATACAGTCCTTATGCAATTTCTTACTTACCAGCATGTAATTCACTATCTCTATAGGGTCCCTATTTATACAGGCCCTATATAACTCACTGTATACTTACTGCTCCTGTGCTACCAGTATTAGCTTTACTGAGCCCAGGCCTATGTACAATCCCTATATAACTCACTGTATACTTACTGCTCCTGTGCTACCAGTATCAGCTTTACTGTCCCCAGGCCTATATACCATCCCTATATAACTCACTGTATACTTACTGCTCCTGTGCTACCAGTATCAGCTTTACTGTCCCCAGGCCTATATACCATCCCTATATAACTCACTGTATACTTACTGCTCCTGTGCTACCAGTATTAGCTTTACTGTCCCCAGGCTTATATACAGTCCCTATATAACTCACTGTATACTTACTGCTCCTGTGTTACCAGTATCAGCTTTACTGTTCCCAGGCCTATCACTATGTAACTTGTTATCTGTATATAGTCCCTGTACTGCTAGTATCTGAATCTGGTAGCAGAGAAGATTAAAGCTATGAGGTGATAAAGAGGTTATCACTATTGTTTGGGGTTTGAATCCCTCAACCTGCATTTGTGTACTGTGTGACATGGAGCAGGTTATTGAACCAGACACTGTTCATGGGCTGTCTGGAAAAGGTCTGTGTGGATATGTGCTCTAACCAATTAAAAAATATATAGATAAATAAATAAATAAGTGATTGTCTCATAGGAGGTTACTATGCTATCGACCTGGAGGTCATTTCAAGCCCAGCCGTTTTATCCCAATATAATACCATAGATACTCTATCAATACCCAGGATTGTATTTATTAATAAAAACAATCCTGGGTATTAACTAGACTATAACGGGTCAACCTCCTATGACCCTATGATCCTATGAGCTAGTCACTAATTTATTTGTTTATCTATATTTAACTGGTTAGAGCACTTATCCACATGGACCTTTACTACTGGAATCATGCTTACTGCCTGAATATTGCCCCTGCACAGCATCAGTCTAGGTCACTGGGGTGTGTATAGTCCTTGGAATACCACCATCTAACTCAATGTCTATATCCTCCTTGCACTACAGGCATACAAATCAGTGTCATTGCAGCCCTTGAACTGGCAGTATGAGACTCACTGTCTGTAGACAGCTCTAGCTCTGCATGTATGTGATCTAATAAGTATACACGTTCCTCATGCTACCTGCATATAACTCACTGTCGTTATACAGTCCCCACTCAGCCAGAATGCAACTCACTACCTGTATGCAGTCTCTGTATTACCCATATGTAATGACTACCTGTGGATTCCCAAGGCAAAGAAGCGTAAGACGTAGCTGTGCATTTTGTGTGCAAGTAGGAATCTAGCATGCTGAAGCTTTTACCAGAAAAGCCTCACAAAACAAAAGGAGAAAAAGAGCTTTTAAAGTAATCACCTTGAATGTTGGAAACAAAAGAAAGGTTTTTAGATTAGAAAGGTCCAGTACTGGACTCCAAGTGCCTTCCTTGCTGGGAACCAGAAACATTCAGGAATAAAAAGGTTTCCCATTTGGAATGGAGGTATTGGTTCTGTTACATCTTGGGACTGCAGCTCTGACTGAACATGAGGACACAGATGGATTTGATTGTTTTGGTAGATGAGGGATTCCCTGACACAGATGGAAGAGATGCCCACTGAAGTCTGTAACCTTCCTTGATTATTTTTGGAGCCCTGGCATCTGACATTATCTTTTTGCGGAAATGAAGGCTGCAGGAAAGATTGCCTGTGATTTAGGAAGAATGACAAGGGGTGGGAGTGAGGGGTAGGCATACACCATCATCGAGCTTTGCCTTTCCTAAACAACACCCTCTTGACAAACTATCCTTCATAATTTCTTCTTTAAACAATGTAGTAATAGATGTTGTTCCTCATACCAAACTACTAGGCATTACTATTGTCAACAATCGCATATTTGACTTGCATATAAATAATACTATCAAACTAATCCGTCAGACACTTGGTATGTTATATAGGGCTAAAGCATTCCTAGCAAACTCTTCTCAAGCCAAACCTGCCACCACATACCTCTTACCTTCCCTTCTTTATGCCTCACCTATTCTAACTAACCTATGCACCACCGTGAAAACCAAATGTGAACAATGTTACAGCAAAATAGTAAAATTCTCCACTACTCAAATTAATAAATCACATCACTTAAACAACTTATCTGACTTGAGCTTCCATAGCAACTACACATGAACCAGCAACTCCTAGGTTCATAGGGTCATAGGGTTTACTAGGCTAATGACCACAAAGGCCTTTTTAAGCCTAGCCATACATCCCAAATCTTCTGATACTCTTGATAAGTGTAAGCATGGGCCTGGGAGATGACCCATTTGCAGGTTATCTGTTTGCATCAGAGACATAGGTGCCAAACCAGGGATGAATTTCCAGTTTCCCATCCAATTGTCCAAACTGCACTTAAATTGGGTTAGGGAGGAACTCTGCTTAACATGGATGGGTAGCCTGTTCCATGGACGGGGTAGTCTCTGTGATATATAACTATATCTCCAGCAGGTCCTATTTATATCACAGACAAGGTTTAAGTCTTTAGAATGGGTAATTCTGGTACTGTTTGTTTTGTGGATATGCAGGAGGTCCATCGGAGTGGGGTCTGACAATGCCCTGTATGCCATGCATAGATCTCCCCTCAAAAGGCTGTAGGAGACAGAATACAGAGATAGGGCCTTGAGGCGGTCTGCATAGGACATATTACTTACCCCCTATATTCTTTTAGTGAGGAACCTCTATGGACGTTCCAGTTGTTGGATATGCCTGGTTAGGTACATACCAAAGTGGGCATCATTGTACTCAATAAGAGGTCTAATGAATGGCGAATACAGTGGAACAATAACTTCCTTGGACTTAGATGCCATACCTTTGTTTATAAGTTGTGCAATATAGAATGATTTCTTCACCACTGTAAGCTAGATTACTATCTATGTGTGGCCCTAAGTCCCTGACTGCTAGGTCAACTCTAAGGGGTGTGTTTTCAATATGATAGTTATCAGGGATGGATGACTTCCCAAAGGATACTATTATGCATTTTTTGGCATTTAGTTTTAGTCCATGGCTCTGACACCAGTTATTTGTCTGTGTCAGTCCCTCCAGGAGAACATTTGTGTCAGTGTGAGATTCAATGACAGCTCCTAATTTGCAATCAACTGCAAATTTAGTCAACCAGAGACCACTGACATTGGCCTTGACTTCTGAGAAGTAAATGCAAGAAAGGAGCAGTCCAAGGACAGACCCCTGAGGTACTCCACTTGTGACTTGCCTCTTTGTAGAGGTGGACTCCTCAATTCCAACTTCCTGGGACCTGTCTGTGAGCCAGTTGGCTATCCACCGGGTGACATACGGGTTTGTACCTAACCTCTTGAGTTTGTCAACAATGCCCAAGTGGGGTATTGTGTCAAATGCCTTGGCTAGGTCAAGGTAGACAGTGTGAACCATTTTGCCCTCATCCATTGCTTTGGTGACCTTCTCAAAGAAGTCCACCAGGTTGAGTAGGCATGATCTTCCCCTGACGAAACCAAACTGAGTTGGGTCCAGTGTCTGGAGGTTTACGATATCTCTACTGATCATCTCCATGATAATTTTTTCCATGGCTTTACATATAAGACTAGTGAGACTTATAGGTCTGTAGTTTCCAGGGTCTGTAGATGGCCCACCTTTGTGCAGAGGGATGACTGTTGCCTTTTTCCATTCATGAGGCATAAAGCCTGTTTGGAGGCTACAATTAATTGTAATTCCAGAGGCCGTGATAGGTCATGTTTCATGCTATTTAGAAGGCACCCTAGGATACTGTCTGGGCCCATTGATGCAGGTTCTTGGTCTTAGAGAGAGCACTAAGGACCTGTTCCTAGTGATAGTAGGGGAGTTATATTTGATGATATTTCCTGAGGGAAGGTTGAGGGGGAGAGAGGAGTAAAGGTGAAGCTGAATTTATCCATCAGGAGGTTTTCTATATCTTCTGGCTCAGTATAGGTGGCTCCATTTACAATGAGCTCTGCACACAATTGTGTATTGCCTTTGAGGTTCTGGACATAGCTAAAGAATGCTTTGTTGTTGTCCTTGGCCTGGGAGGCCAAATTTACCTCAAATTTGGCTTTGGTAGACTTCATTTGTCCTCTGAGTTGTTTGTTTAGTTTGATAAGAGTACTTTTATCCTGCTGGGTGCTGCACCTCCTAATTTTTCCATGATTTTCATCCTCCTGTTATACATCCGATTGATTTTGTGATTCTACCAGGGTGGCTTGTTTTTTGCGTTAGTTCTGTACTTCTTCCTGGTGGGTACAGCTGCCTCTATGCAGTTATCAACATGCTTGTACAGGGTTTCTGTGAACAGTTCTGCATAGGCAGAAGTGTTCTCGGGGTTTATAGGGGCTTGAAATGTTGCCAGGTTCTCACTTAATAGCAGGAGGTTAGCCTTAGAATAGTTCCTGAATATTCCCGGTTGAGCTGGGGGTCCAGGTTTTATTTGTACTTCAAAGGAGACCATTTTGTGGTCTGCCCTTACCAGGGAAGGCATTACAGTAGGGGGTATACAGCACTCTCCCATATTAGTGAGGACCAGATCCAGTATGGTTGCACCCCTGGTTGATGTACTGACTATCTGGTTCAGGGAGTTTGTGTTTCCAAAATCCAGTAATCTCTGTGAATGTACATTTGATGTCTTATAGGATTTGCAGTTAATAGTGGGGATAATTAAAGTCACCCATGAATATGGTATTGGGTTGGATGGTTAGTGTTTCTAATAAGTTTAAATACATGATATGGGTTTCCTGGGTCATAGAGGGGAACCTATAGCTTGCAAGGAAGTGGTATTGGATTTTACCTATGGTGAATTGAACATGGAGCAGCTCAAGTGCATTGTCCTGCTTGACCAGCCTTATATTTATTTTTGATGTAAATAGAGATATCACCACCTTTAGTGCCTGCCTGCGAAGTAGCTGGTCTAACTCATAAACTACCCTACAACACCCTAATCTCTCCGACCATCTCCTCCATCTTAAAATACTATCTTCGTCATCGGGAGCTTCAGTCTTCTGACAAACACCTTTTATCTGTTCATAAACCGATAGGATTCAGTGGTCACATTCTCTTTTCTTACTGCATAGCTAAAGCTTGGAATAACCTGCCACCTACTATCTGACAAGACCCTCATTACTAAAATTTCAAGTCTGTGTTTAAAGAACATCCTTCCAAATCTTGGTTATGTTCTCGCTTCTCGCCTACCTAGCTCTCAGCATGCATTAAGTCCTTCTGTTCTTCCTTGTACTCACCTTGTTTCTCCGTAATTATAAGATAAAGTTTGTTCTCCAACTCCTTGTTGACTCTTACTTGTAAAACCCTGTGTCTAACTATGTATTCTTTACTACTACCAATATTCCAAAAATTGTATTTTATAACCTATAAGTTCTAAATTTTTCTTACTGTTTTATGTCTATATCTACAGTTGTACATTTCACTGCTGGTAAATTTTTCCTGTATCAGCTTTATATTTAAAAAATCTAAAACAAAGTTTATTTTCTTGTCAGTGTTATGTCTTGTGTTGTGTATAATTCATGTGGAGCTTTCCTTCCCAGGCCTCCACAGAAAATGGATATGCTATACCCAGTCAGACTTTCCTGGTTACCAAATGTCAAGTAAATAAATAAATCTTTCTTTTCAAATGATGGTCCTTGGGGTTTACCTACTTTTCTTTTTGATTCTCTCTGCCATTTTTTATTATATTGTTGTCTACTTGGCTTTTTGTGGGGGTGTGGGTGGGGGAACTATAAAGGACTTTCCAAAACAAAAAAAAAAAAAAAGGGCAAAAGAAAATGGAAAATTCCCCTGATGTCTAAGAATAGGAGATAAAATAGTTGTTTGACTCCCTGCATCAACGTACCTCTTTCTTCTAGTTTCTTTAATAATTCTGCCAAAGAAATACCACACTAAAAGTCTCTGTCAAGAGTGACAATAAAACGTAACTACAACATCTTCATGGAAATTCTGTAATCTTATCCATGCATTTCTACATATTACATTACCTGTAGCAGCAGCCCTGAATACAGCATCTAGTGTGTCCTAAACACACTTAATAGTGTGAATAGTATGCTTCATGACTTGTGGCAGGGATGATTTAGTGTCAGAGCTAGGAAGTGAAACAAAGACATTTCTGTAAATGTATATCACTTGCACAATATAGCCTTTTAGTCCCCCCGCCACCAACAATTATAGTCCCCACACACTGCAGGTAGTGGATTTAGATCCTCCCGCATCTCAGATAGTGCATGTTCTTAGACAGTGTACCTTGCTATACTTAAAGAAATAATGAAATCAGAGAATGACAGGCTCAAGAAAAAAAATAGCCTGGCATTCTGAAAAAAAGCCGTTTATAAAAAGTTAGACTAAAGCCATGGCAATGTTTTTAGCATATCTCATTGCACAAAATAAATACGTTATTCTAAAACAAATGTAGATAGTATACGTCTAGCTACACCCTTGAGTATTAATATAACTTACTAATAGAAGGATATGCTTTCCATTAGTTTAATCCAAAATGTTTCCTTCTGTCTCCCTAGTAGAACTTACCACTGCAATGCTCTAAATAAAACGACTGGATGGAATTTCCCAGATATCTTCAATACACCCACGTAAAGGTAGCCCACTATGTTTTGCACCAACCATTCATATGTCCTTCTGCAATTTCGCTGATAAGGTGGGACTGTCCCAGAAAGGACAGTCACAAAAGACAGTTATGTTGCCTACTAGGACAAGGGCTCAAAAGCACATGGTGAAGCCTTGTATGCATGCTATGGACAAATTCTGGAACCAGATGCTGCTCAAAACAGTTTCCAGAAAAATCTTCACACTCATCTCTTCCTCGTAAGTCTGCCCTCCTCTTCCTCTGCTAATTAACCAGTTGGATCCTTCATTACTCCGGCACTCAGACTAGAAATACTCTCCTTTCATCAGTAACTGTTGAATGCTTGCTCCTTTCATAACTGCTGATGTGAACCTTGAACTTTAATGTTTCTGTAACCTGAACTAGATAGAGGTCAAATATTAATGCAGTTGAGTTTGCTATTGTGCAAGCTTTAAGATGGAATCTTTTAAAACTTTGTACATAGCATGGTTTTGGAATTATTGATGCAAATATGAACAAGTAATATTTGATGCCTAGAGGTGTCATTAGGAGTTAACTGCAGATGCACCTGGAGGCGTCACTAGGATGTAATGAGGGGCACGGTGAGAGAGACTCTGGCAGAGAAGGTGCATTAGTACAAGTAATGATAGGGCAGTACTCCTATTGATTTTATGCAACACATGCGCAATCTCCGAAGGAAACTGAATACTATTTCTCATCCCAAGATATCTTCATTTGCATTAACTTTTGTGCATCGTGTTGGCATTTCAGACAGCAGTAATTTCCACTGAAGTAGACAGCTTGAAAACAAAAACACTCCATTTATCTAGAGATACTCTAAATATCATGTAAAATAATTCATCATTATGTCTATTTAATAAAAGAGAAGCAATAATAGTAGATTCATTCATTTTATAGCATGTTGCTTCTTTTTAAATGGCTCTGATATAAGTTTAAACTAGGTTGTCTGTTGAGGATGCTGGCTAACATTATGCAGTTTGAAGAGAAGCATAAATAGTTTTAAGAATTATCTGCTAACAACTGATATTAAAGTAGAGACAAGTGCAAAGGAGATTGTAAATAAAAATGCATACGCAAATTAAAAAAATGCACACTGACAGAATTCTTACTAGGGAATTCTTTTTCTTTCGGCTTTTCCCGGTTAAGAGTCGCCACAGTGGAACGCCAGTCCGCTAATGATTGGCAGTTGATTTTTACAGTGCCGAGGTGCCAGCCCGATGCCCAACCTTCAACGAAGGCACGCCCATTCACGCATGTCTTTCGAACGCCACTCGACCGAGTGGAGGACATGCAGACTCCATACATTACTAGGGAATACTAAATCATAATTGACTGCGAGTTGAAAATGTATTACTATTAATATAATTACATATTTTTTGCTGACAATACAACAGAATTGTTACTTACTTGGAGGAAAGCACCACACAATGAAGACAGAGCTTGCTTCTTTCTATAAATCTTACCACAATGCACACATTATGAGATACCAGTAAATATCACACATTTTTAATGAAGCTTATATACCCAAGACATCTGGTCACATGTAGGTCTGCATCACTGAAATACACTGCTCAGTTAGTGGAACATTCTAGTTTCAGACACAACATATGGTGATCACCCTCTTGTGCCACGTTCCTATGCATACACAAAGGAGATGACAAGTCAAACTGAGCTGGAGGAATTTGAAATGTTATAGTAAGAATATATATGTAGCATTTCTAAATGAGATGGCATATTTATATAGTTACGTATTAATGAATCTCTGTGACTCTTGCATAATATGTAGTGTACTGTTGTGATGCAAGTCAAACAAAAAGAAGGCTAAATGTACTGTGTGCATCTAGAACACCAGCAGAAGTTTTGTTGCTTGGTCAGAACATGCACAAGCACTGTTTAAAATATATGATCTTCAAGCTACATTCAGATACAATTTGGTCTTCTATTATCAGAATTCTAGCCATATGCTTGGCTGTCTTTCATTATACATGTTAATGGTAGCCTTAGAAAATACCTCTTAAAATCCAGACAAGAGCTGAAACAGACTACAGCTAATTGCAGAATGCTTAAAGCAAACACTGCTATTTATGCTGATAATGATCACTGTGAGCCTGCATAAAAGTGTCAGCACTGCAGCTCTGGACACTGGTGGTGTCAGCACTGCAGCTCTGGACACTGGTGGTGTCTCGCTGCAGCTCTGGACACTGGTGGTGTCTGCACTGCAGCTCTGGACACTGGTGGTGTCAGCATTGCAGCTCTGGACACTGGTGGTGTCTGCAATGCAGCTCTGGATACTGGTGGCTCATGGGAAAGGTAGACCTTGAGATTCACCGGAAAACTCTATTACTAAAAACAAGTGGATTTACTCATTTTATTAACTAAGCGGTCATGTACTGCTATTAGAATTCTCATTATGTGGTCAGTGAATAATTTAATCAATACCAGTCTTGTTACAATAAAAGAGATTAAATATACAGAATCATTGCTTAAACCAAATGATACTGCTGGCCCTGATAAGTAAGATAATGGTTGTGATGTATTTATTAAACGGTAGACATCAAATGCTTCAGTTTACAGATATTTGTGGTGTATTTAGTAAATGGTAGACATCGAATGCTGCAGTTTACAGATAATATTTGTGGTGTATTTAGTAAATGGTAGACATCGAATGCTGCAGTTTACAGATAATATTTGTGCCGGTGTATTTATTAAACGGTAGACATCAAATGCTGCAGTTTACAGATAATATTTGTGCCGGTGTATTTATTAAACGGTAGACATCAAATGCTTCACTTTACATCTTTGTATAATGTCATTTTCTGCAATCTAGAAATATGTGTGTGTGTGTGTGTGTGTGTGTGTGTGTGTGTGTGTGTGTGTGTGTATATATATATATATATATATATATATATATATTTATAGTTCCCCTTTACAATCCCGAAATACTGAAAGCTCAAATTTCAGTATCTCAAGACCGTAAAGGTGAAAATGCAAAATCTGGAAAGTGCATAAGCATGAAATCGAACATCTCGAATCCGTGCTTATGCAGTGCAGCAACGGGATGGGAAGCGTTTGGCCGGGAGTGCATAAGCATGAAATCGAATAACTCAAATCCGTGCTTATGCAGTGCAGCAACAGGATGGGAAGTGTTTGGCCAGGAGTGCGGAAATCGAATATCTCGAATCCGTGCTTATGCAGTGCAGCAACGGGATGGGAAGCGTTTGGCCGGGAGTGCATAAGCATGAAATCGAATATCTCGAATCCGTGCTTATGGAGTGCAGCAACGGGATGGGAAGTGTTTGGCTGGGATGTTTCACAGAAGTGAAGGTAAGTGAGTGCATGTGAGTATTATTGTAAGTTGTACATGTGGGTTAGGCTTGTGAGGTTGTGTTTGTGTATGTGTGATGTGTGTGTGTGCAAGGGAGTGTGGGATGTCTGCATGTGAGTAATGCATTGCTTGACTGTTCTCGGAGTTGGTATATATAAGTAGGGGGGTGTGGGGTGCTTGCCCCCACATGGGGGGTGCGTAGATATAGTGTAGGATTGTGTAGTTTGTGTGTTGTGGGTTGAATGATGTGCGTGTTGTGTGGTGTATGGTTTGTGAATGTTCAGGATTTTAGGTTTTGTGTTTGTGTGTTTCGGGATTGTGGTCTTTTCGACTTTATAGTTTCAATATACTGACATTCGAGCTTTCAGTATTTTGAGATTATAAAGGGGAACTATATATATATATATATATATATATATATATATATATATATATATATATATCGCTCTCTCTGTATATGTATATGTGTATATATAGATAGAGCTATAAAACATAAGATGAATTAGCAACGTTATTCACTTTCCATATACAGTTGTTTATATACTGTCCCGTACTGCCAGTATGTAACACTTTATATTAATGCAATCCTTGCACTTTATGTAACTGTCTGTATACAGTCCTTGCACTAAAAGCATGTAATTCGCTGTGTATATACATCTCCTATGTTACCTGTACCTGTTTATTTAAGCTTGTTCACAGGGGGTAGTGCTCTGACCAGATCTTACTAAATTCAAGCCCAGCCCAGGTTGTATACTGACAACTTGTAAATAAATTATAGCAAATTGGACATAATTGCCAGAAAACTTGAAGTGTGTTGGATAAAATTACGTAAGGGGCCAGGAAGTCAAATTCATAAGCTAAATATCATGAAATGTTATTCAGACCCAATGTGGTGTGCATTGAGGAAGCTGACAAGAATACAAATGTCACAGGAGAGAAGAAAATGTTAATTCACATTCTTTGAACAGTGTATGGGGTCATTACGTAGAAAGGAAAGCACACACCAGGAAGAGCAAATGTTGCATTTAGGACATAATTGCCCTTTAATGGAACAGAGCTATATGTGAGTGAGTCGCAGTTCTTTGTTGAATGTTATGTTTACTTGTTCACCTGATGACATCTTACTCACACATCTCTGACTGCTCTGTATGACATTCAAATATGTCCAATGACTAGTCTGTATGACATTCAAATGTGTCCAAAGATAGAGGTTTCGAAGTTTTCGAATCTGGAACTAAGGCACAATTTTAAAACTACAAATAACCCACTTTTGTTCTTTAAATGACTCCCACAGTAATTAGAATATTCTTGAGCCAGGTATTGATTACCTTAAAGTATTATTATTAATATCACTAGGAATATTCACAGCACATATTAAAACTTGATAAAAGATTCAGAAAATGATTTTTGATGCTTATATTCGGGTTATTAGAATCTCTGGGAAATGATAGATGAGCTGAGGCACTTCTACAAATAGTGAGTTTTCCATTACGCAGATTTCTTTGTCAGGGTTGATATGTACTCTCACACACACACACACACACACACACACACACACACACACGCACACACACACACACACACACGCACACACACGCACACACACACACACACACACATGTATATATCTGTCCATATCATCATAATCCCTTTCTTTTCCTAATTTTTACCTGATACAGGGGCTGGGTATCACGTCAACTGTCATTCCCTCACTTAAGTCAGAGATTGATTCCTACCTTCTGTGACAGTCACACCTACCTGTCACAGGACTTTTTTCATGAAATCCAAGTTTTCTGTATAACTTCATCTCCCTTGTCATTTTTCTGTATTCCCAAATCTTCTCACCAGACCATTGTAATCTGTTTTCCCTGATGTTCTCTATAACTGAGGCTACTTGGCTTCTCTACTGATATTCTCATTTCTTCATCTCGCCCACAACATCCATCCTATTCCCTATCTCAGGCGTTTCATTTCCCTCATTTCAAGAATCTTCAGCTATTCTTCCTTTACTGCCCAGGTTTCTGTACCATACAGTAGTACTGGTCATACCATTGTTTTATACACCTTCCTTTTTAGCTTTTTTTGGCGTTCTTCAGTCATATACTACAAATGACACTCTGTGCCAGCTGGATGCACCCCCTTTGATTCTAGCTCACCAGCTGGATGCACCCCCTTTGATTCTAGCTCACCAGCTGGATGCACCCCCTTTGTTCTCAACTTCTTCTCATTTCTCCCATTTTCTACCATGACAGCTGTCTTACTTGTACTCCACTCCATCCCATGAGCCTTCAGTTTTGCATTCCAAACTCCTCTCATTCGCTGGAGGTCCTGCTCACTGCTTGTAATGCCACATCATCTATGTACAGCAGCTTTGCTGATCTGTGTCCTCCAAACTGTTTGCTAATGAAGTCCATCACCAGTATGAACAGTAATGGGCTCAGAGCCGAGCCTTGATATATACACACTCCCACTGGAAATGTTTGCATTAGTCCAAACACTGTCCATGCATCTGCCATTGGGTCCTTGTGTGTAGCCTACAGTAACTCTATCAATATTTATGGGACTTTGAACCATTGTAGAACTGCCCAAATCAACTTTCTTGGGATTCTGTCATGTGCTTTCTTCAAGTATAGGAATATCCATTTGGACTCATTCCTCATCTCCAGCTTTTTCTCCACTATTTATCTCACTGCAGACATCAAGCCAGTTGTATTGTACTTTGATCCTTTCCGAACTGCTCATCTCCCATCTTACTTTCTACTACTCTTGTGTATTTATCAATCACCCTGATTATCTGCATACTTATCTGTATCGATATACACACATATAGGTTCCATATCTGTATCGATATACACACATATAGGTTCCATATCTGTATGGATATACACACATATAGGTTCCATATCTGTATCGATATACACACATAGAGGTTCCATATCTGTATCGATATACACACATGGAGGTTCCATATCTGTATCGATATACACACATATAGGTTTCATATCTGTATCGATATACACACATATAGGGTCCATATCTGTATCGATAGACACACATATAGGTTTCATATCTGTATCGATATACACACATATAGGTTCCATTACTTAGGTGGCTAGTTAAATTAATTACTGCTAGACGTTAAGGATAAAATTCCTGCTGTTGAATTTCATCAAATTATGCTATAGATGAACTGGGAAATATTGAATATAGAATAATACAAAATAACTCATTCTATTTCTCTTTTATCTCACTTATGCAGCCATAGACTTAGTATATTTAGTTTCCTGGCCTGCATGTAAAAATGTTTAATTGGAGTATTTAATGGCTCTACATTATAACATCGAAGTTCATAAACATCGAATGTTATAATATCGAACCCTAAATACCAAAATCTGAAAACATCGAACAGTCAGAATAGCGAATTTTTTCCCAGGGAAAAAAATCGCTATTCCGAGAAACATACACACTACACAAACACACACAAAAAACAGCAATCCACACACATACACTTAAAATCCTACACCTAAACCTAAACTAAACTTAGATACACTACTAGCTATCCACTTACCTTAACCCAACCCTAACCCTAAGGTCCGTCACTATCGCACACTCACCTCACCCGTGCCCTTACTCACCTAACCCACCTCCTAACCCTGACCTACACACAACCACACACTTACCTGACCCGCGCCCTAACCCTAACCTATACACAATTGCACACTTACCTGACCCGCGCCCTAACCCTAACGTCCACACAACCGCACACTTACCTGACCCACTCCCTAACCCTACCTCACCTAACCTGCCCCCTAACCCTAACCTGCACACAATTGCACACTTACCTGAACCCAACCTGTAACTTTACAACATATCAAATGCTGAAAACAGCGAAGCCACAGCAATGGACCACCAAATTCTTTCCCTGGGAAAGAATTCGGTATCCTGCACCTTTGCTATTTTCAGCATTCGACATTATGGGTTTGATATTATAACAATCATACTTTATAAAATTTTATGTTATAATATAGACCCATATTTAATTGGGGTAATGTTTAAATGTAGGGATGTTATTTTGTATTTTAAATCTGAATTACTGAACTTAATAAGTATGATGAAAATGTATGTGCATGTTAGGTCAGTGCATGTTAGGTCAATTGTCAAGGTTTGTGTTGTCTTTGTCAGGTTTTGTTCTGAGGTGTGATCAAGGAATTAATGTAAATGATTTTTTAATGAGGGTATAATGGAAGGAATTATATTGTATGTAGGTGAACAGTAAGGAAGTGCTTTTGGTTTGGTGTATGGGAGGTATTTTTTGGTGTAGTGTGGTTGCTTAGTTAGTTTGTTGCAAGGTCATTTTTTCAGTTCTTTGTGATCGCAAATTAAAAGCTTTTTCTTTCATTTGCAATTCTTTTTTTTCCAAACCTTGCACTTCTTGATGTTTGAGACTGTAGATGTAATTGATCAATGCTTAGTGTTTCAAGCAACTGCATCTGCGATCTTCATTATAATATTATACAGATATGTCTGGCAGTTGGCAGAGATGTTGTGGCTGCAGGCTGTTGTTCCCTTGTTACAGAGTTAGATTCTCTCAGCCATCTTTCCCCTCCTGTGTGACCTTGAGCAAGTCACTTAACTAAACTTTGCTGCTGAAAAAGGACTGTTTAACAAATACGTTTTCAATATAGATAGATATAGACTGCAGGAAAGGCCCAGGTAAGCTGAGTAATACCTTACGCCTCTTGTTGTGCAGGCCTGTGTGATTTATCCAAATGACCCCTTCAGGATGTACCAGTGTTCCAGCTACATGGCTTTTGAATGCTCATGTTTTTTCAAGTCTTAATGGATGCATTTGGGTAAATAAAGTCAAACCACACTAGCTGTAGACATGTGCTGTCCCAGCCTTTTCCGACCTTGTCAGTACACAATAAGGGGATTATTTGGCTATACTTTAGAAACACGGGCCTTAAAACTAAGCCTGATGTCCATAAACATTAAGGTACCTTCAAAGTGTCCCAAATAACATGTAAGCAAAGGATAAAAAAGTCACACAGACAAACCACTCAGTATTTTTTTCTAGTACAGCTGCCTTTCAGTTACTCTGTAGTCTATAGTGCAACCTTATATTTATTTTCCATTGTATAAAACTTCAGATTTTGTTACTGGACCTTGTTAACCAAAGCCAGCTATAGCAGCGCTCAGGGGGCTGGGAGCTGTGTGTGCATGCATATGTGCATGAGTATGTGTTTATCAGTGTGTGTTTGTGTGTGTGTGTGTGTGTGTGTGTGTGTGTGTGTGTGTGTGTGTGTGTGCGTGTGTGTGTGTGTGTGTGTGTGTGTGTGTGTGTGCGTGTGTGTGTGTGTGTGTGTGTGTGTGTGTGTGTGTGAAGCCATATGTGTGCATCTGCACATTTATGAGAGTGCACGCGTGTGTATGTGAATGTGTGTATATGCATGTACATGTGTATGTACATGAGTGCATGTGTGTGCGCATATGTATGAGGGTGTCTATTTATGTATATGCGTGTGTGCATGTGAGTGCTTGTGTGCTCACACACACAAGTGTGTGTGTACGCGCACACATGTGAATGTGTGTGTGCATGTGTGTGTGTGTGTGTGTGTGTGTGTGTGTGTGTGTGTGTGTGTGTGTGTGTGTGTGTGTGTGTGTGTGCATGTGTATGTGTCTCTATTTGTATATGTGTGTGCATGTGAGTGTTTGTGTGTATGTGTCTGTGTGCATGTGTGTGTGTGTGTGTGTGTGTGTGTGTGTGTGTGTGTGTGTGTGTGTGTGTGTGTGTGTGTGTGTGTGTGTGCGTGTGTTTCTGTATGTCTGTTCTATGCTAGACCAATATCCTGTCTAGGACTGATTTCCTGCCTTTTCCCAATAACTGAGAGCATAAGCTCCACATCCCCATGACCCTGAACTAGTTAGAAATGTAATCAGAAAATGAATAAATTAATAACTATACTTATAAGGAGGGTGTAACAGAATACCGTCTTCATTGTGTGGTTACTGTTTTAAGAGTTCATTATTATTAATGTTTTGCTAGGTGATCCTAGCAAACCCCTATGGTGAAAACTGTGGCAGTTTTTATAGCTTTACAATAAGCAGTACATTTTGGCAAACTGAAGTCCTATTGTTGGATGTCTTGTTTCTTAGTTCTCCTGGCTTCCATAATTAGGGTGTTTTAAGGCCTTTAATTTTGAACCTTTCTGCTCTGGTTTGTGCACAACTTTGCTGATTATTTGAATTTGAGCAGGGCTCAGCAGCTCACATGACAGGGTTGCTTTGACTTGTAATAGCATGATTTGTTATACTGGGTCACATGGAGAGTGCTTTGACTTGTAATAGCATGATTTGTTACACTGGGTCACATGGAGAGTTCAGCGAAAAAGTATTTCGGTAGACATGGTCGTTGTGGCGTTAGGCAGGGACTGCTGTTGTACTTTCGTCTGCTAGACCCATTTACTTGAATAGAGCTGTGCTGTACAAATCATGGCTTTGAAATGGGAGCTGCATTTGTAGAATATGACTTTTCCTGGACATCAGCTAAAAGATGTCCTGTTGTGATTAAAACATAAGCAAGACAGTGTATCTCATTTACCACCATTTCACTAAAAAGGCCATGTTTAAACTTTTGAAGGAGGAAAAATGCAGTCATTCTGACAGGCAGTTAAATCTTGACCAGAAACATCATTTTTGTGCAGAGATTTTTTAGAAGAAAAAACCTTTAATCATATAGGCCACAAAGGCAAGCCATTTATCTGCACAGTGTATAAACTATTAAGGATTGAGCTTCAGCTTTTTTAACATATGTTAATGCTTCATACACTTCAGACCTGGCATCAGCTGTAGCCGGTTATTGTAGCAGTACTTTAACAATATGCTCTCTAAGAAGTCAAACGTGCAATTTGGTAAGCACTGCTATAAAATGATTTTTCCAGTTTCCTCATTGCCCATAGGGGTGTGTGTATATGTGTGTGTGTGTGTGTATGTGTGTGTGTGTGTGTGTGTGTGTGTCTACACAAACACACACACACACACACACACACACACACACACACACACACACACACACACACACACACACACACACACACACACGTATACACACACAGATGTGTAGACCAACAACAGCATAGACTGGGGACTAAGGTGTAGGTCCTTGAGCTACATTGGCAACAGCACACCTCTAGGTTAGCTAAACAGCATGATACCATGAAGCTGATCCATGTGCAGGTCACCATAGGTAAGGGCCCTCACCATATCATAGCTAGCTACAGGTCACCATCT
This sequence comes from Protopterus annectens, assembly GCF_019279795.1. Taxonomy (NCBI): domain Eukaryota; kingdom Metazoa; phylum Chordata; order Ceratodontiformes; family Protopteridae; genus Protopterus; species Protopterus annectens. The sequence goes on from NC_056747.1 coordinate 1,271,602,009, forward strand.
ATGCACCTAGAGTCTCACGATTCTTGCCTAAATCTAGTAGAGGTGTTCACCATCCAACCAAGCACCCTATGCATGCGTGACTATGACCACCTCTCTATAGACTTGGAAACATACACTGCCTCAAACTCACAGCCGCAACAATTTCTGGACTTTATTAACACAAACACCCTGGAACAGATAGTGCACACTCCAACCAGACGATCAAAAATATTGGATCTGTGCTCACCATTATTGTAGAGCATTGCACCACCCCAATGTCATGCCCTCACTATTAAGTTTGCATCACAAAGCTTTCTCTTTTAAAGTAAAAATCAGCCGAGAAAACCCAGCTAAACCTGTAAATTAGGAACTATTCTAAGGCAAACTACATCCTATTAAGTGAGTTTGTTAAAATTCAAGGCTCCTCCAATCCATAATTATTTACAGATTTCCTCTACAAACATGTGAGTGACTACAGAGACACTGCGGTACTTACCAGAAGTAAACCCAAAACAAACACTAAAAAAAAAAAAACACTGGTAGAATCCTCACTTAAATGATATATAATAAAAGAAGAAACCTCATGGCCAAAATCAGGAAGATAACTCCCTTAAAGACAAGTGCTCTCTTATACAACTAAACAAGAAACTGAGAGGTCAAATTAAGCCTAATAAGGCCAACTATGAGGTCAGGATAGCCTCTCAGGCTGAGGACAATTACAAGGCCTTCAGGTATGTCAGGAACCTTAAGAAAAACACACAGCAAGGTGCTGAAATAGTAGTGGACATTACTCTCTCTCTCTCTCTCTCTCTCTATACATACATATATATATATACATATAGATATATTTCCCATTTATGCACCATGTGGTACGTCAGGCAATGAGCACTTTTTAGCGCTCATTGTTTCTGCAGTAGTTATAGGTTTTACAGGCTTAGTTTGCTAGCCCAAGGCCCAACCCTCCTTGTAGGCTATAGTGGATGGTACTACCTTCACTAATCTGGGTGACAAAGCACATCTACTGGCTGATAAATTTAGCTCAAAATTCTTCCCCACTCTTTCCGAGCTCCGCTAGGCGAAACCCCCCCAACATACTTCCCTCAGCTTTTATTTGATGCAGGTGGGCCATTGTACAATTCAATTTGCATTTCTGAATATTATAATTTCCATGAAAATAACAGAAAATTATGCATGTTATCTAAAGCAGGAGAATGTTAGTCATTTCCTCACTCTGACTATAGGTGCAATGCAGACGAACACCAAGTTCTAGGATTACTTGGTACATTTTAAATTTATGCACTACATTTTGGCTTCTTCGATGCATCAAACCCTAGTTAATCGATTGCAACATCATCCCTGCTACAGAAGTCACCACTGTGCTTAGTATTAGTTTATTTGTTTGGTCTATATTTAGCCCCCCCCCCGAGCTATACATTTCTATCTTCAGTAATAAGGACCACTTCTAGAAGAAGAGGAAGACTGTGCAACAGGTTTTCCTTAATTTACTGAAAATAAGCACATTATAGATATTAATGTAGAAAAGTGTGAACAGTACAGTGTGATACATGGGGCTGAATCCACACATCCTCGTGTACAAAGTATATATCCGTAATTCTTTTATTAAGTCTATTGTAAGACAAAAAATCCCACTGAACTAGAGGTCCATTGCTGGTCACAGCTTCAGTAAATATGGATGCCCCTGTTGGCTTGCAAAAGGAGTAGTTGACACTTTCTGCAGTGAATCAACTTTGAAGAGAGGAAATGACTTAGTGCCTCAGATTACAGTTTACTTTGTCTGTAAAAAGGCCTCTGTGAGTTGTATTGGGATTTCACTTTCATGTAGAAATGAGTTTCAGCTTTGCACACCATACCTCTCAACTGTACAGATTTTCACAGAATGTCCAGAGTTTTGCCTCATATTTTTGGCCTGTTACATTTAAAATGGGAGGGGGGGTGGGGTTCTGGCAAATCATTGTCAAATCACTGAGGACTGAAGTCAGAAAATAATGACAGGCATTTGAAATTCTGACTTTGTACCCTTCAAAAAATCCATACTAATGAAAAACATGTTATTCTATCAACTTTTTAAGTTTGTAAGAGCAATGTTTAAAAAGTATCCCTATTTTTGTGCATTTGTCCCCCCATTATTTATGGTTTTGTCCAGATTTCTTGCTCTAAGAGGTTGAGAGCTATGTTGCACACATATCATTTTTAAAAATGGCTGCAAGAGAAACAGCATCCAATGTAGCCTCGCTCTCATAAAGAGGAGGGGCCAGTTGTGACAAAAACCCAGTGCTTCATAAGGTCAGGGATGAAAATTGGAATGTAGGATGAAAAGGTTTATGGGAACAAAGGAAGAAGCAGCTATTTTGCATTGTTGACCATGTTAGTCTCACTAGGCCTGTGGCCTATTTTCGGGGAAGATCTAAAATGATATTCATACTAAGAGAAATTTGGCAAGAACACCAAGGAAATTCACTTACTCGTTTTTATTTTATACGTTTCATGGGATCCCTTACCTTGTCCTCAGCTACTGTCAATTGAAGCAGACCTCATTTTATTGGCAACTGACAAATGGCTTTATAACTCACATTTTGCAACCCTAAAAATATAAACTACTACGTTTTTTCCCCAAATCTCTCTTCTATGAAAAAAACAAAAAAATTAAAGTCCTCTCTTTTGATAATACAACTACTGAAGTCACTTTGCATAGGAAATGATTAGGGATGGTAGTGGGTGATAATCTTAAGTTTGATCAGTATTTACAAATTTGCCTAAGAAAAACTCATCAAAAACTAGGGATGATTTACAGATCCAAAAACGTTTTCACCAATGCAACTAAAGCTACACTTGCAATCTCCTCCTTATTTATTTATGGTGCTCTCATCCTTACTAACCTTCAGGCATCACAAAAATCAAACCTTGAACAATGCTATAATATAGTTACTAAAGTTGTAGCAAATACCCCTTTCAGAACACACCACTGTACCGTACACCCCTAAAAAGCCTAAATTGGTTAGAACAACCCCATCAGCTAATACATACACAGCTTCTTACCACCTGTAAAATTATCCAGAATCCATCTGCTAGTCCAGCACTAAATAACATTCTATACAGCTATGTTCCTAGTTGGTCATTATGATCCAATGACAAAAAGCACTATCTGTCCACAAACCTAACAAATCTGCTGGGCATTGTCTGTACTCATTCAAGGTTGCTAGGGGCTGGAACTCCTTATGTCTATCCATCAGATCAATACCTTCACTCCCATCTTTCAAAACCACTCTGAAGGACCTCCTAACCAAAAGCAGTCACTGTTCTTGTTCAACACCAGGATAACCTATATCCTTAAATGTGAACAAACACCTCTTCATACCTTACATCTCCTTACTCTCCCTTTATTCACTTTCTTACTTTCTCTCCCCTGACTTTCTCTCTAAATATACCATAAGCCTGCTTTTCTCTCACTTTGTATTGCAATTCCTGTTTGTATTATACTTACTTTTAATTTCTCTATAAACTTGCTAAAATTTCTCTAACTGTTAAGTCATTGTCATATAATATATATCTATTCTTAACCAATGTTTTCATATTATGTCTAATTTGGTATAATTATTTAAACTATATTTGTTTTTGTGTTATTTTTAAAGACAGTAAAATTACTGTTCTTAAAATGTTTTTGAAATACTTTGGAGCTTTTCTCCCCAGGCCTCCGCTGAAAATGAGCTTCTACTCAGTCTGACTTTCCCAGTAATCATTTCCTGGTAATCAAATGTCAATAAATAAAATAAATAATGTTTCATAAGACAAACAGGTCACAGAGATGTCCGTCACCCAGCAGCCATGTACTCATATCTCAGTACTTCTGTAGGGGACTGGCAAAAACTGAATTATCCAATAATGTTAAAACACAGAACAGTGGGCGGCCACAGTTGTGCAGCGGTTAGCGTTGCCACCTCACAGCAAGAGGTTCTCCAGTTTGATCCTCAGCTGGGGTGCCTTCTGTGCAGAGTCTGCATGTCCTCCCTGTGGTCATGTGGGTTTCCTACGGGTGCTCCGGTTTCATCCCAAAGACATGCTGTAGGTGAATTGGACACTCTAAATTGGCCCTAGGTGTGAGTGTGTGCCTTCTCTGGAAGGTTGGGTGCCGGGCTGGCAACTCAACACTGTAAAACCCCACTGCCAATCATGAACAGACAGGTGATCCACTGTGGTGACCCCTAACTGGGAAAAGCCAAAAGAAGAAGTTGAAACACAGAACAGTGAGCAGTCAATTCCTATTTTGACACGTTAGGCGATGTTTGCCTCCATGTTATGGAGGGAGGAAACAGGAACATTTCACATGCAAACAATATCAGATTTTTCACTAGAATTTAAAATACAGTTTTCTTTGGGATGCAAAGCCCTTCATACTCTTCACACAGTGGTGGTCTGTGCAGTTTGTAACCCCCTTTACAATGTAATCAGCTCTGCAGTCATTGCTCCTCTGGGAAATATAATTCTTCCTGCAGAAATCGCCGCGAGTCAGAATGTATTTTATCACTTCAGTTCAGTCACTAAGGAGGCTCTCAATGCATTCTGCTACCCTGAAGGGAACGGGAGCTGAACAGGGGGATCAGTGTATCTAAACAGGGTCCAGGAAACTTAACAAGCAATAATTTGTCTAGCATCAAGAGTAAGAAAAACGCATCACTACAAGATAAGACCGTTTGCTTATTTATTTAAATTTGTTTACTGCTGTAGAGCGCTGATCTGTGTGAACCTATTTCAGTCTCAGCCTAGAAACTTCTGTTAGGTTTGTGGAGAAACATTTTAAAAACTGAGTAGACCTTTAGTCCACTTCTTACACAAACTGCTTGAATTGCAGATTAGTGTAAGAGCCTGGGTAAATGTGAATGTCATTTCACTGCACAAATTTGGTGGCAATAAAGATTCAGGCAGCTACTAAAGGGCAAGCCTTGATTTTGTCAGAAAAAGACATAGATAACTCCATCAGCAACAATTTTTCCTATTTAGAAGTCAACAAGACTGTGATAAACCAAAGAACAATACTAGTACAAGGGAGAGAGGAGAAGGGACAGGAAACATGTTCAGTGCAAGCAGAGTAGTATACGACAAACACTTGATATGTACGATTAAATTCATCCAAACTTAGAAAAAGAAGATATGATTCTGAAGAAGGAGTGTACAACAGAATAAATTCTTCAGACTTATACATTGCCAATAGACAGTACAACTGCAAATCCGAACACTAAAAGACTGTCGATAACCAAATTCAGAATGGATGCAGGAATATACTTTTTTTTTCAGGAAAGGATACTCAAGTGCTAAAATAGGCATAATTTGAAACATCATGTCATAAGGTAAGGTACTAAAAGTTTTTAAATGTGCATGTGACAAGTTCAAAAAGACTGAATATCCTAACTGGGGACAAGGAGAAAGAGAGAACAAAGCAAATGGGAGGCAGACTAAGAAACATGCTATAATGTCAGTAATACTGCACAGATGCAGCCATCATGCTATAACTCCAGTAATACTGCACAAAGACAGCAATCATGCTAAAACACCAGTAATACTGCACAGAGGCAGCCATCATGCTATAACTCCAGTAATACTGCACAGAGGCAGCCATCATGCTGTAACATCAGTAATACTGCACAGAGGCAGCCATCATGCTATAACGTCAGTAATACTCCACAAAGGCAGCCATCCTGCTGTAACACCATTAATACTGAACAGAGGAAGCCATCATGCTATAATGCCAGTAATACTGCATAAATGCAGCCATCAGGCTTTAACACCAGTAATACTGCACAGAGGCAGCCATCATGCTAAAACTCCAGTAATACTGCACAGAGGCAGCCATCATGCTGTAACACCAGTAATACTGCACAGAGGCAGCCATCATGCTACAACTCCAGTAATACTGCACAAAGGCAGCCATCATGCTATAACATCAGTAATACTGCACAGAGGCAGCCATCATGCTATAACTCCAGTAATACTGCACAGAGGCAGCCATCATGCTGTAACACCAGTAATACTGCACAGAGGCAGCCATCATGCTATAACATCAGTAATACTCCACAAAGGCAGCCATCTTGCTGTAACACCATTAATACTGCACAGAGGCAGCCATCATGCTATAATGCCAGTAATACTGCACAGAGGCAGCCATCATACTATAACATCAGTAATACTGCACAAAGGCAGCCATCATGCTATAACACCAGCAATACTGCACAGAGGCAGCCATCATGCTATAACTCCAGTAATACTGCACAGAGGCAGCCATCATGCTGTAACACCAGTAATACTGCACAGAGGCAGCCATCATGCTATAACATCAGTAATAGTCCACAAAGGGAACCATCATGCTGTCACACCAGTAATACTGCACAGAGGCAGCCATCATGCTATAACACCAGTAATACTGCACAGAGGCAGCTATTATGCTATGATGTCAGTAATACTCCACAAAGGCAGCCATCATGCTTTAACACCAGTAATACTGCACAGAGGCAGACATCATGCTATAACACCAGTAATACTGCACAGAGGCAGCAATCATGCTATACCATCAGTAATACTGCACAGAGGCAGCCATCATGCTATAATGCCAGTAATATGGCACAGAGGCAGCCATCATGCTATGACATCAGTAATACTCCACAAAGGCAGCCATCATGCTATAACACCAGTAATACTGCACAGAGGCAGCCATCATGCTATAACACCAGTAATACTACACAGAGGTAGCCATCATGCAATAACATCAGTAATACTGCACAGAGGCAGCCATCATGCTATAACACCAGTAATACTGCACAGAGGCAGCCATCATGCTATAACATCAGTAATACTGCACAGTGGCAGCCATCATGCTGTAACACCAGTAATACTGCACAAAGACAGCAATCCTGCTAAAACACCAGTAATACTGCACAGAGGCAGCCATCATGCTATAACTCCAGTAATACTGCACAGAGGCAGCCATCATGCTGTAACACCAGTAATACTGCACGGAGGCAGCCATCATGCTATAACATCAGTAATACTCCACAAAGGGAACCATCATGCTGTCACACCAGTAATACTGCACAGAGGCAGCCATCATGCTATAACTCCAGTAATACTGCACAGAGGCAGCCATCCTGCTGTAACACCATTAATACTGAACAGAGGCAGCCATCATGCTATAATGCCAGTAATACTGCATAAATGCAGCCATCAGGCGTTAACACCAGTAATACTGCACAGAGGCAGCCATCATGCTATAACTCCAGTAATACTGCACAGAGGCAGCCATCATGCTGTAACACCAGTAATACTGCACAGAGACAGCCATCATGCTATAACTCCAGTAATACTGCACAAAGGCAGCCATCATGCTATAACATCAGTAATACTGCACAGAGGCAGCCATCATGCTATAACTCCAGTAATACTGCACAGAGGCAGCCATCATGCTGTAACACCAGTAATACTGCACAGAGGCAGCCATCATGCTATAACGTCAGTAATACTCCACAAAGGCAGCCATCTTGCTGTAACACCATTAATACTGCACAGAGGCAGCCATCATGCTATAATGCCAGTAATACTGCACAGAGGCAGCCATCATACTATAACATCAGTAATACTGCACAAAGGCAGCCATCATGCTATAACACCAGCAATACTGCACAGAGGCAGCCATCATGCTATAACTCCAGTAATACTGCACAGAGGCAGCCATCATGCTGTAACACCAGTAATACTGCACAGAGGCAGCCATCATGCTATAACATCAGTAATACTCCACAAAGGGAACCATCATGCTGTCACACCAGTAATACTGCACAGAGGCAGCCATCATGCTATAACACCAGTAATACTGCACAGAGGCAGCTATTATGCTATGATGTCAGTAATACTCCACAAAGGCAGCCATCATGCTGTAACACCAGTAATACTGCACAGAGGCAGACATCATGCTATAACACCAGTAATACTGCACAGAGGCAGCAATCATGCTATACCATCAGTAATACTGCACAGAGGCAGCCATCATGCTATAATGCCAGTAATATGGCACAGAGGCAGCCATCATGCTATGACATCAGTAATACTCCACAAAGGCAGCCATCATGCTATAACACCAGTAATACTGCACAGAGGCAGCCATCATGCTATAACACCAGTAATACTACACAGAGGTAGCCATCATGCAATGACATCAGTAATACTGCACAGAGGCAGCCATCATGCTATAACACCAGTAATACTGCACAGAGGCAGCCATCATGCTATAACATCAGTAATACTGCACAGTGGCAGCCATCATGCTGTAACACCAGTAATACTGCACAGAGGCAGCCATCATGCTATAACACCAGTAATACTGCACAGAGGCAGCCATCATGCTATAATGTCAGTAATACTCCACAAAGGCAACGATCATGCTGCAACACCAGTAATACTGCAAAGAGGCAGCCATCATGCTGTAACACCAGTAATACTGCAAAGAGGCAGCCATCATGCTATAACATCAGTAATACTGCACAGTGGCAGCCATCATGCTGTCATACCAGTAATACTGCACAGAGGCAGCCATCATGCTATAACACCAGTAATACTGCACAGAGGCAGCTATTATGCTATGATGTCAGTAATACTCCACAAAGGCAGCCATCATGCTGTAACACCAGTAATACTGCACAGAGGCAGACATCATGCTATAACACCAGTAATACTGCACAGAGGCAGCAATCATGCTATACCATCAGTAATACTGCACAGAGGCAGCCATCATGCTATAATGCCAGTAATATGGCACAGAGGCAGCCATCATGCTATGACATCAGTAATACTCCACAAAGGCAGCCATCATGCTATAACACCAGTAATACTGCACAGAGGCAGCCATCATGCTATAACACCAGTAATACTACACAGAGGTAGCCATCATGCAATGACATCAGTAATACTGCACAGAGGCAGCCATCATGCTATAACACCAGTAATACTGCACAGAGGCAGCCATCATGCTATAACATCAGTAATACTGCACAGTGGCAGCCATCATGCTGTAACACCAGTAATACTGCACAGAGGCAGCCATCATGCTATAACACCAGTAATACTGCACAGAGGCAGCCATCATGCTATAATGTCAGTAATACTCCACAAAGGCAACAATCATGCTGCAACACCAGTAATACTGCACAGAGGCAGCCATCATGCTGTAATACAGGTAATACTGCACAGAGAAAACCATCATGATATAATGCCTGTAATACTGCACAGAGGCAGCCATCATGCTATAACATCAGTAATACTCCACAAAGGAAACCATCATGCTGTCATACCAGTAATACTGCACAGAGGCAGCCATCATGCTATAACACCAGTAATACTGCACAGAGGCAGGTATTATGCTATGACATCAGTAATACTCCACAAAGGCAGCCATCATGCTGTAACACCAGTAATACTGCACAGAGGCAGCCATCATGCTATAACACCAGTAATACTGCACAGAGGCAGCAATCATGCTATACCATCAGTAATACTGCACAGAGGCAGCCATCATGCTATAATGCCAGTAATATGGCACAGAGGCAGCCATCATGCTATGACATCAGTAATACTCCACAAAGGCAGCCATCATGCTATAACACCAGTAATACTGCACAGAGGCAGCCATCATGCTATAACACCAGTAATACTACACAGAGGCAGCCATCATGCAATAACATCAGTAATACTGCACAGAGGCAGCCATCATGCTATAACACCAGTAATACTGCACAGAGGCAGCCATCATGCTATAACATCAGTAATACTGCACAGTGGCAGCCATCATGCTGTAACACCAGTCATACTGCACAGAGGCAGCCATCATGCTATAACACCACTAATACTGCACAGAGGCAGCCATCATGCTATAATGTCAGTAATACTCCACAAAGGCAACGATCATGCTGCAACACCAGTAATACTGCAAAGAGGCAGCCATCATGCTGTAACACCAGTAATACTGCAAAGAGGCAGCCATCATGCTATAACATCAGTAATACTGCACAGTGGCAGCCATCATGCTGTAACACCAGTCATACTGCACAGAGGCAGCCATCATGCTATAACACCACTAATACTTCACAGAGGCAGCCATCATGCTATAATGTCAGTAATACTCCACAAAGGCAACGATCATGCTGCAACATCAGTAATACTGCACAGAGGCAGCCATCATGCTGTAACACCAGTAATACTGCAAAGAGGCAGCCATCATGCTATAACGTCAGTAATACTCCACAAAGGCAGCCATCATGCTGTAACACCAGTAATTCTGCACAGAAGCAGCCATCATGCTATAACACCAGTAATACTGCACAGAGGCAGCCATCATGCTATATCATCAGTAATACTGCACAGAGGCAGCCATCATGCTATAATGCCAGTAATACTGCACAGAGTCAGCCATCATGCTATAACATCAGTAATACTGCACAGAGGTAGCCATCATACTATAACGCCAGTAATACTGCACTGAGGCAGCCATCATGCTATAACATCAGTAATCTGCACCAAGGCAGCCATCATGCTATAATTCCAGTAATACTGCACAGAGGCAGCCATCAAGCTATAATGGCAGTAATGCTGCACAAAAGCAGCCATCATGCTATAACGCCAGTAATACTACAAAGAGGCACCCATCATGCAATAACTTCAGTAATACTGCACAGAGGCAGCCATCATGCTATAACACCAGTAATACTGCACAGAGGCAGCCATCATGCTATAACATCAGTAATACTGCACAGTGGCAGCCATAATGCTGTAACACCAGTAATACTGCACAGAGGCAGCCATCATGCTATAACACCAGTAATACTGCACAAAGGCAGCCATCATGCTATAATATCAGTAATACTCTACAAAGGCAACGATCATGCTGCAACACCAGTAATACTGCACAGAGGCAGCCATCATGCTGTAACACCAGTAATACTGCACAGAGGCAGCCATCATGCTATAACATCAGTAATACTGCACAGTGGCAGCCATCATGCTGTAACACCAGTAATACTTCACAGAGGCAGCCATCATGCTATAACACCAGTAATACTGCACAGAGGCAGCCATCATGCTATAATGTCAGTAATACTCCACAAAGGCAACGATCATGCTGCAAAACTAGTAATACTGCACAGAGGCAGCCATCATGCTGTAACACCAGTAATACTGCACAGAGGCAGCCATCATGCTATAACATCAGTAATACTCCACAAAGGCAGCCATCATGCTGTAACACCAGTAATACTGCACAGGGGCAGCCATCATGCTATAACACCAGTAATACTGCACAGAGGCAGCCATCATGCTATATCATCAGTAATACTGCACAGAGGCAGCCATCATGCTATAATGCCAGTAATACTTCACAGAGTCAGCCATCATGCTATAACATCAGTAATACTGCACAGAGGTAGCCATCATACTATAACGCCAGTAATACTGCACTGAGGCAGCCATCATGCTATAACATCAGTAATCTGCACCAAGGCAGCCATCATGCTATAATTCCAGTAATACTGCACAGAGGCAGCCATCAAGCTATAATGGCAGTAATACTGCACAAAGGCAGCAGTCATGCTATAACACCAGTAATACTGCACAGAGTCAGCCATCATGCTATAACATCAGTAATACTGCACAGAGGTAGCCATCATAGTATAACGCCAGTAATACTGCACTGAGGCAGCCATCATGCTATAACATCAGTAATCTGCACCAAGGCAGCCATCGTAATACTGCACAGAGGCAGCCATCAAGCTATAATGGCAGTAATACTGCACAAAGGCAGCCGTCATGCTATAACGCCAGTAATACTGCACAGAGGCAGCCATCATGGTCTGCCGTCTTTCCTCTGAGTATTCAGTTTTTGTTTTTAATATTTAAAAAAAAAGATTTTCTATTCTCTTAC